>NC_133489.1:20217322-20250318 GCF_025370935.1 Choristoneura fumiferana | reverse complement strand
TTTCTGAGTCTTTAAGTTTCTGATTTATGCAAATAAAGAAGGCAGACTGACATCAAAGTGATCCTACAAAAGGTCGGTTTATTCCGTTTGAGACACTGAATCGTAATAAATAGACGGGCCGAGCCAGCAAAATCTAATGAAATGAATATTCAATAGCGCCTTCTGTATCTCCCCATGAACTTGACCGTAAACTACAGGTATGTAACCTCATGTTTTATTAGTTTGCCTTATCTTGACTAGCATTTTATGAGCTAACACAATAACTACGGTCATTATATTCCTAATTTAACTTCCTTTTCTCTTTAAATAAATTTAACAGTCAGTTTACGAGTAAATTACAATTCCAACGCCCTCGTTTGCATAGCATATACATACATAATATGTATTATTAGTTTGACTTCCTTACCGTAACGTTGGGCTACTTTGACCCAATGGAGGGTAACTTTGCCCATATGAAAACCACAAATAGACTGGTCTAATAAACACGCAGCTACAACCGACCATATGGCAATGTGCCATAATTTTAATGCAATAATTAAACCTGGATCTCAGTGGCCAAAGTTACCTTTCAGGGCCAAAGTAACCCGACTTAATGAACTATCAAACTAGAAATAAGTTTTGGTAAAAATTTCATTTTTAATACAAGCTTTTTTTGCTGACTGCAGTGTTTGTCGACTTTACTTGCATTGTCACCCAAGCATAACAAATTTCAAGTCGATAATGGCATATTGTAGACTCGTACAATAATAATAGGGCGCCTTCGGCGCTATACACGCCAAGCAGTTAAAACTCGCTGCGCGCGCGCAGCGCCATCGTTGCGCGCTCGCCCTCGCTTTCAACTCGCCCACAGCTCGCTTGTGTGATAAGGCCCTGAGACAAGAACATCGCAATTTTCATTTGTCACTTAATTTTCCAAAGCTGCTCTTGGTTTGTATACATAAGTCCTTTGCAATGTACTTTTAATTTCCTCTCGCTTCAACAGTAATGTAATTCTTAAATAATAATAATATCGCCGGCGTTCTATTTGACAAAAACATATTTATCGTACCGGGATCATGTTTTGTATATTCGGTCGTTCTTGCGTAAACAAACAATGCCAACATATTCATCGAAATACTTTCAAGAAAATTGAACCCTTGTTCGGGAATAAATTAAGTGTAAATAGAAACAGCGGGTTAGCGGGACCCAATTACTGTAACAATCACACTCCTGCTTTCCTAGAGTGGATAAAGTCAGAACTTTAAAAGTGTTAAAAATTGAGATCTTAATTTAATTAGTACTCGGAATGACGATGGATGGCCAAGTGGTTAGAGAACCTGACTACGGAGCTTGAGGTCCCGGGGTCGATCCCCGGCCGGGGCAGATATTTGTATGAATAATACGAATGTTTGTTCTCGGGTCTTGGATGTTTAATTTGTATTTAAGTCATTTTATGTATGTATTTATCTATATAAATATGTTTATCCGTTGCCTAGTATCCATAGTACAAGCTTTGCTTAGTTTGGGACTAAGTCAATTGGTTTGGTGCCAAGTTTCCCATGATATTTATTTATTTGATAGTAGTAGTAGACCTAGTGGTTTGACCTATAACCTCTCAAGCAGAGGGTCGCGGGTTCCAGCCCGAGCTCGTAATTGTGAGTGTTTCGCCGCGGAATTTACGCTGAACCACCTCTCATCAATATGTTCTTGTCAAATTTCTTCTTCTCATAGAGATAACATACTCAAACTCTTGCATGAATATTTTATTCCATAAACTAGGATAATACCTTCGTTCCATCCCTGTGGATATCTGGGTTACCACCCAAATGCGCATAAGTTATTTCTAGCTAGATATGTGTATAGTAAAACGTGGACTCAGTGCGTCATCTCTTACACTTGACGACAGCATATCTAAAATAGTTATTTGTGTCACAAGGGAGCAAAATGGTGTATTTACGGCGAGGGCGTACATTGAATCCAGAATGTAGCGAAGGATTCTACAATTGAATCCTGAGCGTAGTGAGGGATTCTAAAGTAGAATTCTGAGCGTAATGAGGGATTCAAGTGTTAACGCCCAAGATGAAAATAATTTTGCTCCCGAGTCGCTCATACAACTTTTCACACCGAGCATTAAGAAACATGAAAAAAAAACTATATATTATTAAAGAACAACCAGCATAGAAAATGGCGTGGCTTTCCAATTATCAACTTCAAAAATGGCATTTGCAATAAAACATTTAGAAAAGCCTTGAACAGAAAAATTGCACTTTGCTCCCCCTCGTCAGGGAGGAAAAGTTACTTTTCTGAAGGAGAGGTGTGAAAAAAATATTGTTGTTTTCAAAGAAATCACTGCCCTATGTCAGTCACTTATATTATGTGTCTGTCTGTCTGTTTGTCTATCTGTCGTCTGTCACACAGGTTTTAAAGCCGGTTGGAGCTACAATCTTCAAAAAAAATCTACTAACAATACTGAATTGAAAAGCTCGCTTTTGTTATTTCTAAAACCGAGCATAACACTTAGCGGCGGGTCGAAATAAAAAAAAAACTAGTAGGTCACTTAGCATGTCACGACTTCATGCCAGCATAATAATCGCAATGCACCTTGTCGCATCGCTTAGCGCATTGCTGTGCATCTGTTGATTAAAGTTTTTAGTACACTCGTGTTAAGTTAACTAGCAATGCTAAACTAGGTTAGGGTGTGTGAGAATAGAATGGTTTGTTGAATCCTAACCAATATTATTAATGAGAATGTTAGTATGTTTGTTTGATACACTTAACGACGATGACGTAATTTGATATGAACATAGTTGGAGACCCTGCGGATAGGATAAACGAATTTTTCGCAGACGAGCTCGTGGGAAATAGATAGTTACTTTATAATTGCTGCAATAATATAAATGCCAATAAAAAACAAAACTTGTAAAAAAAAAACAAGTCTCGCAACTCAGTTCTCTTACCGTAAAAAGTTGTGAGAGCCATGTAATACCCAAGTCAGTTAATTTATTCAGTCCCTACTTAAGGATCCTTCTGTCTTAAGTTATTTATTACGTAGGTAATTAGCTAACCTAACAACATCTTATGGTGACCATATCAATATAAAATAAAATATGTATCTCACAAGTAATACATATTAAATTCGATTCAGGCTTCTAGTTTTATCCACAACGAAGGTGTCGAACTTCTATCTAGCCCCTGGTCGGGGTTAGATTTAATCATAATTTAATTGTAGCAAGGGTGACCAGCCGATCGATTGCGATCAACATCGATAGCAGCTAAGGGTCCAGTCGATCGAAGCTTGGCAAGAAAGTGCATGTTTATAAACACAACCAGCTTTATCCCGCGCCTTGATTCTCGTGCTCTATGCTTTTATTTTAATTGTTTGTTATTACGACTACCACATACGTAACGACTACACATTCTGTAAAATTTCCAGGAGTCGACCTTTTACGTTTTTTTTTCGACTGGATGGCAAACGAGCAAGTGGGTCTCCTGATGGTAAGAGATCACCACCGCCCATAAACATCTGCAACACCAGGGGTATTGCAGATGCGTTGCCAACCTAGAGGCCTAAGATGGGATACCTCAAGCGCCAGTAATTTCACCGGCTGTCTTACTCTCCACGCCGAAACACAACAGTGCAAGCACTGCTGCTTCACGGCAGGATTAGCGAGCATGATGGTGGTAGCAATCCGGGCGGACCTTGCACAAGGTCCTACCACCAGAACAAACCCTAACAAACCCTGGCAAGACATTATTTACATTATAATTGTACTTTGATTGTAATTCTTAGTTAAAAGTCTTAGAGCAACACGGGCTTCCTACCGGAAAAGCCCGTGTTGCTCTTAAAATGCATCGTTAATTTTATTACTCTATACTTGGGCATTAAAACTTTTAATATTGTTATAAAGTGAGGTTTAAATTGGGGTAAAGGTTTCAAACTGTAAAGGGATTGGGGTTTAATTTGGGACCACAACATCCTACGTGACGATAAAAGGATTCCCATCTTGCTAAACGTCGCATTTCATCTCAGTTTGGAGCAACTTTATTGTTTAATAAAGGCAGGGAATTTATATAGCAAATGCCATATTTAACGGCGTATTCGCGTATATTGTGTTTTATGATATAGGGTGGCAAACAAATACTCGTAACTCCAGAGGAATGCAGATGCGTGGCCGGTCTAGAGGGTTAAGGTGAACTACCTGATGTGATGTGTCAGTACCTAATTTCAACGGCTGTTATTGGGACACAGCAGTAAAAGTACTGCTGCTCAGATTCCCTTTGGTGGATTACTCGCGGTAGTTCTTTTGGTTCCTTTCTTTTTTTTTATTCTGCCAAAGGAACTACTGCGAAGAAATCCCCTTAGGGAGTGTAGGTTCATCTTACTGACTGCGCCATGTACCTAAAGTTAGCACGCGTGCGAGCAATAAAACCAACAGATGATCGTTGACTGGTTTATATTTTCAGATGCATTCCTTATATCTACCCTACATGTTTAACTATCCACATGCGCATGTGTATTATAATAGTATTGATAATTTGTGGCTAAGGTGGTGGTCCAGACATCAGACATTTAATCATAAACCCCCACTCAACCGCCACTTTTGGTTAAGTTTATTATCAGATTCCTAATAATAAGTGTCATTAACAATAAGTGTCATTACGAGTATCCTCGAATACGAGTATACTTAAAAAAAATGTTTTTGCTACTTATTTATATCAAAATTATTTACTTGTCGATGTACAAATAGATACAAGTACATATCTAACGTACCTTCTCTAATGTCAATAATGTAATGAACGAATGATCTGTTAAATGTGACATTCATCAATGTGTCACCGCAATCGTTAAGTTACCAACGTCACTGACGTCTTCATCGTAAACTACGGTTGTAACGCAAAATCCGTAGTTAATAAAATGTATACCCATACTCAGAGACTTTAATTAACACTGTGAAGATAAAATTTCTGAATACGTCAGAAGTGTCTACGCAACCATCACCAAGTATTTGTCGTAAAAACGGGTATGACTTAGAATATTTCTCGCTGAAACTTCTCAAGATTATATCTTGAGATTAAAAGTATCATAATATCCGTCCAAGGTTATGATCTATGTATGTCACGATCTATCTAGCAAAATGTAAACTGTGTGTGAGTCAAGAGACTTGGAAACTTTTACGTTTGTGTTAGTAAATAATCAAGGTACCATCGCTTAGAATTAGTGTCTCATACACACTGTTACCTAGTTCATCATCATCATTATACTAATTTACGTAAATAACATTTTAAGATGCATCTTTAGTAATCTTTTTAACAATAATTTTAGCAGCATTCGTTAAGCCGGGATAGAGTCTTAACTCGTCGAAAATCTCAACCATCCACACACTCAAATCAAGATCTGCAATGCAAATGTGAGCAAATTTGCATTTGTATCCCCTAATTGCTCGCTACTCTAGCACAGTAAATATATAGCTTATATATTTACTGTGACTCTAGTCTGCTCACTCGGATGGTAATATTTGCATGGCTATCGAGCAAACTCCGTAAAAACAATATGTCTGTGCTCAAGCTAAAAGCATTGGATCAGGTGAAAGGAACTGTAGCTAATAATCTTTGTTAAATATTCAAACTGCATAGAAGATCTCCAAATCCGTTAATTTTTGCTTTTTCACACTCCTCTTGCTGTAGTTTTATAATTTTCTTTGCGCTCCAAAACCAATCTACTGTATAATCACTTTTATATTTTAAAACTCAGACCACGGTGACATCTGTCAGAACTCTGCCAAACTTCTGACCGAAATTTAAACTGAAACCGAAACGAGATTTTTGATTGAAAGTGGCTGAACTTGAAACCTAACAGGTTGGAACAGTGATTTATTCTTGTTCCTACTATAAAATATTCAGAACCAAGCTTCTGAAATTTTGATAATTTCAATCACATTTACATTAATGTGATCAAAAACTTGAAAAGCTTTAATACTTGAGACATATTGTTTTAGACGACCAGATGGCCTAGTGGTTAGAGAACCTGACTACGAAGCTTGAGGTCCCGGGTTCGATTCCCGTGTCGGGGCAGATATTTGTATGAAAAATACGAATGTTTCGTCCCATCCGACGAATAAAGTCACTTCTGCAAAATTGTTACTTTTCACTAGGGGCATTTGAATTTTCGCTTAGTTTAATTTGATTATAGCTTTGTAAGTAATAGGAATTCGTCAATGCAATTAAGTATAGTTTTTACTAGAGTTGTCAGGATTACTTTTTAGTAGCAATCTTTTTTAAATGTTAAGGCTTTCAAGGAATTCTGGGTCTTAAAGTAATATGTAATTGTTTTCGTGGGAACGCACAGCCAAAAATTCGGTGTTAAGATAATATAGAACTATCTTTGTCGGAGTTTGACTTTGTGAACCGAGGTCTATAGGCATATGAAACTTTATTCCTCGGATATTTTGATAATTTTTTCAACAACATGTGACTATCTATCTATCTTCTACGCCGTTAGCAATAGAGTCATGTTCAGATATTTTTTATCAAATTTTTGCTCACATGTTTATGAACTCGACTGTACGTGATTATTCGCAATGACGAAATAAATAATAATTAATGCTTATTACAAACGACATTGCCCATTAGGTACTCACAATATGACACTTGTTCCTTGTGCTTGTTTGTTATGATCGCACATGAAAATTATATAAAAAGTTTTAAAAGTAATGTATTTCATCATCATCGTGATCATCACATCCGCAGGATGTCCACTCTTGGACATAGGCCTCCCCCATAGCCCTCTAGTTGCATCCACCGCGAACCCGCCGCTTTAACTAGGTCATCCTTCCATCTCATTGGATCTTTTCGGCCCCAACAGCCATACGTTCTCCATCCTATATGGCCTGCCTATTGCCACGACTTCAACGAGCTAATTTGTTTGGCCATGTCGATAATGGTGACCCTTGTTCTTCTACATATCTCCTCATTTCTAATTCGATCTCGTAGAGAAATCCCGAGCATAGCTCTCTCCATAGCTCGCTGAGCAACTCTGAGCCTATTTATAAGGGCTATAGTGAAGCACCACGTCTCCGATCCATATGTATTGTCATCACTGGCAACACACATTGGTTTAAAAAGACTTTCGTCTTAAGGCACTGAGGAATTTTGAACGAAAAGACATTGCTGAGTTTTCCAAACGGTGCCCATCTGTGTTGGATTCGACGATTGGTCAATCTTCTCGAAGTTGAACTTACCTAATTTGATGGTTTTTCCTATGTATACATATGCGTCTACAACTTCAAGAACCGAATTCTCAACCAAAATAGGAGTAGACACCTGTTCTTGACACTCGATCGATTGAGGTTTTCGAGTAGCGTACTGAGTTCTTCCATCGACTTTGCCATAACCACGATATCGTCGGCAAACCGAAGGTGAGTGATGTATTCGCCGATGAGAACTAGGTTCCATTCCAGAAGCTTGAAGGCGTCTTCGAAAGCGGCAGTAAACAGTTTCAGAGATATGACATCTACGTATCTTACGCCTGTTTTCAAAGGAATCGCATTCGAATTCTGTTCCTGTACTCGGACCAACATAGTGGCGTTGTTATACAAACACTTTAACACTTTGATATACCAATAGTCAACGGTATCGCTGGAGAAACTCAAGCACCGCTCACGTGTTTCGACCGAATTAAAGGCTTTCTCGTAATCCACAAACGCTAGACATAGTGGCAAGTTATACTCTTCGGTATTCTGTATGACTTGCCGCAGCGTATGTATGCGGTCTACGGTACTATAAGCCTTTTTGGAACCCGGCTTGTTCAGGTGGCTGGAAGTCATCGAGCCTGCGTTCGAGACGATACTTGCGACATTATTAGAGTTAGAGTAACCGTTTCGGTATCAGAAATTTCATTTATAGGCGTCAATTCCTTTGTAGGCGATGGTTCCAATATTGGCGATGTGCCTACAGAAAGTGACGGGTTGAACGGCGACACTACTTTTTTTACCTAGATTTTACATCGCATCACGCTCTAGATCAATAGCTCGCCTTTTTTCTCCTCTCTGTGTATTTGTATTTTTATTTTTATGTGCAATAAAGAGTTTACATACATACAAACATGATTCCGTACTGTGTGATGTTTCTACATTTGCAGAAGATATGACTGGGGCATTAGTTTATTATATTATCCTCGTAAAACGTACACCGACCAGATCGGCGGCATATTGAAGAGAGGCTATATAGGTTAGAAGTACCCGAAAGCGTCGAGCATGTATGAGGAGTGATGAATGTGGATGAAGCGAGAGAACTATGTCAGAATAAAAGCGTATGGCGCTCTATTGTCTCTGCCTACCATACAGGGAATAAAGCGTCACTCATATGTATGTATGTATGATATTTTATTCCATAAAAATAAGTAGAAAATAAAATTTGAGACGTAAACGGTGTTAACTTAAATGAGTTCCGTAGAAGGTGACATATGCACAAGTGAACTCGACAACGCGTGTCTGTTCCGGCGTAAATGGTTACAAGTGCTCTTACAACTCTGAAATTCTATCTAGTTTCCATCGATTAATGGTACATAACTATATACATCGTGCTTATTAAAACTTTTTCTGATCGTGAAATCTATATAAAACTTTTATTGCTAAGATCATAATACGTTACGAATATTTTTTTTCCGGTTTATATTGATTTACTATAAATAAAGTTCTAAGAGGTAATATGCTACCTTTTACTCCGGAATCTAACGGCAGAAGCACTTAAACCGTAAAAACATAAAAACACACTCACTATTATTTTTTTAAATAGAAGAAATAGCTAATTACGTCTTTCTGAACCATGATGACTATCCTCTGTTGGACCATTTGTAATTAAATCATTAATTTCACTTGTACTTCGTTTATTCGTTGGTCTAATGCCAAGTTTATAAGTCGTCTGGAGCGACGATTCGTTTTATTAGGAGTTAAATTCATGCCCCACAAAATTAACATAAAATTATAAAGAAACCCACACCAAAGAAAACGTGCCAAAATAACATAAAGTAATAAAGCGTGTCATCTCCCGCGAAGACCGGTGACGACTGACGATAGAACCCCGCACGCGCCCCTCCGCGGGGCGAGGCGACCGGCGTGTAAAGTTCTATCGAGATGTATAACTTTCTACGTCGAGCTCATATCACATGGAACTTTTTTAGGGGTTGAAATCTCAAAAAGTACTTGGATTTGAGAAATAATTGATATACAGAAATGAAGCTGGAGAATAGCTTAATAAAACAAAACAATAAAATCAATTTGGTCATTTATTATCATACAACCTTTTTCGTCGCATGGGACGGTTTGTTCTCGGGTCTTGGGTGTTTAATATGTATTTAATTATTTATCTATATCTATATAATTATATTTATCCGTTGCTTTGTACCCATAACACAAGCTTTGCTAAGCTTACTTTGGGACTAGGTCAATTGGTGTGAATTGTCCCGTGATATTTATTTATTTATTTATTGTTTTCTGCTGGGTAGGAATACTATAGCTCTTATCATTGAGCAAGCGTCATTCTAATATTCTCGTGAAATGGCACTACTATATCCTTTACTTACGGCAAAGGGCAGTTGCCTCACAGAGTTCAGTCGTGACAACTGAAATGCACAGTTAAATGAGGATTGAGGATAGAATCTTAACTGGATATTGTGTGAAGATCTTATGGCGACCGGTTTTAAAGTCCCGATTTATAACTGACATTTTATTAAATTCAATGGAATTTCTAAATTAAGATGCCGTTTTAGGGGACAGCTATTCTCTTTTAAATCATATCAATCTTAATCCGTAATCAATAGTCACTAATTTAAATTTTCGAGTGGTTGACAAAATTAATTAAATGTTCTACCAGTGTAATGTCGGCTCGGGTTACTTTGACCCAGTGGAAGGAAGGTAACTTTGGCCCATATGAAAACAACGTATCTAATAAAAAAAATGTAAGCGGTCAGCGGAAACCAACCATATGGCAATGTGCCATAACCTAAATTTAAGAATAAAATCAGGGGCCACATTGTCTAACACACTCGGGATCAAATATCAATAGTTTACATCACTTCTTTCTATCATACGGTATAAGATGATTGAAGAAAGAGATGGTGAATGCGATCGCGGACGTCAGCGCGTTAGACAAATACGGTCTCTGATCATATGTCAACATAATGGCTCCTGAACCAAGTTAATCAAAATGGGCAAAGTTACCCTTCAGGGCCAAAGTCTACTTGTAGGGTCAGCATCAAAAGTAGATGCACTTTTGTACTTCGTCGTTTTACAGCCTCGTACGCCGTACAAGATTGACAAATGTGTAAATGCGACAGAGTGAAGCGCCAAAGTTCGCATACTCTTCGCTAGTCATACCGTAATTTTTGGCCGAATCATCGTTTTTTCCCACTGAAACGTTACATTATTCTGAAATTTTTAAATGGTCACCTGTAGAAAACTATAGGTTAGGTTAGGTTTGGTTTATAACAATGAGGGCTGAGGGCTGAGTAGCGTGAGGTCTCCGAAATGTCAAATCTCATAGTTTTTGGGTGAGCAACGCGGGTTTATTTATAATTAGAATAATTTTGTGAATATTTTGCAATACCTGAAATTAATTATGGCAAATATGCGTTCGTAATAACAGACTTTGAAAGCCATACTTAAAAACCTCACGCAACAGTGCGCCATCTAGTGAGACAAAAAACGATAGCCCTCATTCTGAACAATTATTGGATTCAGAGAAAAAAGGGTTATGACAAACGATCATTCTGACAACTCTTTAAGTCAGGCAAAATCATACACAAGCTATCAATCCGAATCGAAAGCTACAATACATTGATACTTTTAGTGATTCAAAGACCGTAGTTATTAAATCACATTTACTCGAAAGTGTATAAATAAAACTGCGACAGTCAGGATCAATAGTAGCGAGTCACTTTTTTACTCTGTCGCGGGTCCATATTTATACACTTTCGAGTAAATATGATTTAATAACTACGGTCTTTGAATCACTAAAAGTATCAATGTATTGTAGCTTTCGATTCGGATTGATAGCTTTTGTGTATAATTTTGCCTGACTTAAAGAGATAGTTGGAAAAGATGAGTCTATGTGAAAGTCTGAGCTATTATTAAGCTATTCACTTCACACTTTAAATACTTTATTACTGGCATATTAATAAAAGATACCTAGTTAATTTACGTTTTTTGATTAAAAATCTTTTTGTAAAAGTTAACGTCTGTGAAAAAGTTAAGGCTAATTAACGCTTTTCATCTTTAGAATTTATCTCAAATAAATTATAGCAAAAGCTTCAAGACGAACACAAAGTACTAATGAGACTGGACTTAAAATATTGTTTTGAAAGCTTAGAAAAAATGTAAATACCTAATATATTTTTTGCTCTACTAACTCAAACCCGTGGCTGAAGTGCAAATTACGAGTGTACTTAGTAATCAAGTACAATTACTGAGTTAGCAAAATTTAATTATTTTTTAATAAGTAAGGTGTTTTAAAATAAATGCAGTAGCTAAACTAACACAAAATAAGAAAGACTGTTGTGGTGTTCTGAGGTTTTAGGTACATTCATGAACATCTTGTATAATTGATTGATTTAGACTTTGTGGAGATCGATATCAATGAACTCATCTGCTGCCAACCATACCGCACCTACATCTGTGCGACACATATATGTTAACAGCAAAACCAGCCTTCCTCCTCTTCCAAATAAAACAATACATATGTCAATCAGGCCCAACTATCCCTCACAAAATGCTAATGCGTTTCGACTTGTACGAGTTCGTCCTCAAAGCTATAAACTTTACTTTGCACGGTGCACGGTTGACAGCGGAGAAGCAAATCAAAAATATGGTAGGTCATAAAACTCCATGCAATTTTGGGACTGCAAGCAAAGTGCAATATTCAGTTTTATAGGACAAACTATTAACCTTGACTCATATTATATACATAGAATAGCACTTTTATCGTATTCCTTTTGACTCACCGGTTTAACCGAGTTAAGTAATGTAAGGTTTCGCTTACGACAGCTCAGTAAAGGCTTCACTGTTTGTATTGGGGTTATTATCTATTTAGCCCCACACTTGCGTAATAGAATATTGTTTTACTTAAAGGTGAGTGCAATTAAAACGTGGAGGGGGAGGTACAGTGAAAAAAACTAAATCACGTACCAGGCTGGAATCTTTGTGCTACTTACGTCGTGTTAAAATCCCATATTGATTTAGGCAAAGGTTCTACTCTGGCACGTGAATGTTTCCTCAACTATACCATAAAAAAAGTTTTCACTTTATGGACGTGCTTAAAGTATTATATTACTCACGCAAAATTACGGCCTTCTAGCACCATAGATAGAGTCATTCACGATGACGCGTGCCGTGGTTCTTAATACAATGTCATCAATGTCTAATTTTGACAAAATCACGCGTCTTCGTGGATGTCACTAGGTATAACAATCTAAGCTAAGCAGCGAACGGACGGATGGACGGAAACGTTAAAGGCTCCTTGTAACACTACAAGGCCCTAAAAAATCTTGTGAATTTAGTTTATGAATGCGAATACTCGCGAAAAAATCTCATGACTTTTAAATTTCCCATTGTATATTAATCTAAGTCCTTTGTTCAAGTTAAATGAACAATTTAGTAAAGTTCAATCTCCTGAATTAATATAAAAATAACTTACTTTCTTGGGCAAAAAATTAAATTGTTAAACATTATGAGAATTTGGAGAAGTTCGAAGCTGTACGTAAAGTGCGATTTTGAAACGAGCTAATAATAGTACATTAGAGGTGAGTTCAAGGTGGCGTAATCTGCAAGAAGTGCGTTAGTTGATTACTTTTATTGATCGAAACTCAAGGCTGTTGTTCATTTTATTTTCCTTTTAAGTGATTGGTTCTAAGATTAAAGGTTTTTCACTGTATTTTGTCTTAAAATAAAAAGTTATTTTCAGAATTCTTTACTTACCTGAAAAGGAAAAATACCTTGTGTCATCTCTTCATTGTTCGACTGTCTGTTGGTCATCTATTTATGAAACCAAAACACTTTTTGTCAATAACACGTGGAGGACAGTATCTACACACCAAACTTCATCCAAATCCGTCCAGCCATTTTAATGGCTGCAAGGTGCAAAGGAGTAACAAACCCAACACTCACGCCACCGCTCACAAAGTTTCGCATTTATAATATACTCACCGTTACCCGCGACTTCGTCCGCGTAAATTTCGGTTTTCACTGTCCCACGGGAACTATGCAATTTTCCGGGATAAACTATTCTATGTCCTTCCCCGGGACTCAAACTATCTGTATACCGAATTTCATGTAAATCGGTTCAGCGGCTTAGACGTGATGAAGTAACAAACAAACAAACAGACTTACAAACTTTCGCATTCATTATATTAGTGGGATATATTTATTAGTGTGACGTAGGATTAAAATCAATTTGTAGCAATGTTTATTTCGATACTTGACCTGGGTACTAACCCAGTATCCACTATTATGTATCATCATATATTATGATTTAGTGCTTAGAATAGAATACGATAGAACCAATATTCTTTTTTATGGCAAACCCCCCCCCCCCAAATAAAAAATGATAGGCGAGTTGTCGTTCATTGTGGCGTTCTAAGGGGGAGGCCTTTGTCCAGCAGTGGACGTCTTCGGGCTGATGATGATGATGATGATGAATATTCTTTTGTGTTAGAACAATAAAATTGTACCGACAATGTAATGAAACGATCTATTGTATTACTTTATATTTATAATGTTTGCCTCGTAAATTATATTCAATTCGGTGCACAGGTATAATGTGCTGAATGATCTCGAGAATAACCAGGGTTATACGGGATAATTATCAACATTAATTAAAATACAATACAATGACTCTTTATTGAACACCAACACAGTAAGCGGTACAGAAAACACAGGTATATACATAGAGATTTTCTGAGGTAAGCAATAGGCGGCCTTATCGCTTCAGAGCGATCTCTTCCAGGCAATTATTACGATAATTACGGACTAATAATTATCAATTATAATAACGTCCATCCATATTTGCGAGTAATGTTATACGTAGTCTTTAGCTTATATTCTAGAGCGGGTAATACAGTGCATACTATTTCGGCGTCACGTCGATTATGTGTTATCCGAACATGATAAATTAAGTTCACTACTTGTGATATTATTGGGTAGTAACCGGATAATTATTCTGATAATTATCAGATAATAATTAATGATCATGGTTATATTGATAATTTCCGACCCTGAGAAACAGGCAAGTGCAATAATATGTATCCATTCGAACCACTCAAAAATATGTTTTTTAAAAGGTTAGATAAGTCCATATCTTTGTACTCGACTGTACACATAGGCCACTATTCTTTATTCCAACATTCGGCAGCAGTCGGGTTGACTTGATATTTGGTATACATGTGTAAGTTCAATGACAAGACAAGTCAAAAATAAGTACAGATAACAAAAAAACTTATTCTAAAAATGTGATTGTAGTATCATGATGATGATAGTGAATTAGTGATGAACACATAAGTACCTACTCCATTGATTAAGTATACCTACGGCCGTGCTCTCTACTTTAATTCAACGCTTCAATTTAAAATCCAATTCGACTGTGCAAAGCAGGCAATTACGACTCCCACCCATCTTACAATTAGGTAGGTACCAATCTTCTCTCAGACTCTAGAACTTTTCGCCGTTTGAAATCTTCAAACTACGAAAACTTTAAATAAAATAAAGAACATTAAATGTAAAGGAATGACGACTAAAAGGAGATTTTTGAATTCGCGAGGAACGGTTTTGAAGGATCATGGCAATAAGTAGTTATCGACAAGATTGCGACGAAATTGAATTGGACGTGTGAAGTTTTGAATCCACACTGGCCCCGCATGGGAACTACGGCCCAACCGCTCTCATTCTTAGAGGAGACCTGTGCCCTGCAGTGGTATGTATTTAGGGCGAAACGTCGCAATTCCGACTGGAACTTAACCGATTTTTCCTTCAAGTAAGAAAGAACCACTGCAAATTACTCTTGTTTCCCGCTGTCGCAAATAAGAGTCCCAGTTAATTGTTTTTCTATTGTAACTTTAGCGTTCCGTATCCGAAGGTTGACAAACGGTACTCTATTATTTGTCGCTACACTGTCCGCCCGTCTGCCTGCTTGTCACGCAGCTGTCTCTCAACAACCGTAATGATGCTACAACAGCAAATAATAAAAGATAAATTAAATTACTAATTAAGCGCATGTCCGGTTTGCACATGGCCGGTTTTTACCTGACTAACGTAACGACACATATGATCCAACTTGAACTTGATCTCTCACTCATGCAAATTATCCCAAAGGTGAACGTGACCACACGAAATAACGTTTGAACACTGACTCACGTATAGATGCGCGCTGCGATGTGTTGTACACATTTTACTGCATCACGCTGCACTTTTGATGCAATAAAGTTACTTTTTTTGGACTTGAAGAGCATATCCATAATTTATAATTCTCAAAAAATCCTCTAAGAAAACATGTCCGTGGAAGCTATGCGCGTTGTCCGTAGGTTTGTATGAAAGAGCAACCCCCTTAAACTATAGTCATAACGCTGGGTACTTACACGTAATGTGACAGAACAGATGAGTAACTACCCGGGTAAGCTCGAGTAACTCGGCTGTAGGTTGTTCTAAGAAATATCGTCGAAGTTCGCCTCGTTTCCTTTGTTTATGGGAGAAAATTATACAAATCTTAACTGAATTGACGCCCGTGTAATTGGGTAGGTTCTTGAGTAAAAAAATAAATATTTTATATAGTCCGTCAGTTCTAGATAATCAGAATATATTGGACACGTATTTTTTCTTTTGTCAGTAGAATAAAAAATAACATTACAAAACAAATTCAGTGACTTTTAAAAATTATGGAGTTTTCGATTTTTCATTTTTCATACATATTAAATTTCTAAGTATGATTTTTTTTTTCAATGTAAATAAAACCATAAGTTCGCAAAAATAATAATAATAAAGTACATAAATGTTCGAAATCCTAGAGCCCCATTCACATCGTCTGTCACGAAACAAACATCAAAAACTTTGCTTAAACAACTTGGAAATGGCTTTAAAATTTAATAGAAATAAAAAAAAGCTATTTTTTTAAGTCACTGATAATATCTTTCAGTTTGACGAGTACGATCCTATGTTTGTTTCCTAGTTGCTCATGTTAAAGGCCTCACCCAGTATGTCAAACTCACACAGGTCCAGCTGCTACAAACATCTGACACCACATCATAATGTTTTCAGTATCAGAGTTCGAGGGTTGTGTGGTAACACCCAATAACTCGATCTAATAATTCGAAAAAACTTCGAATTTAAACTTCTACATACATAGACTATTCTTCTTTCAACAGTGAATTATTTTAACTTATCGGGTTACCACGCAACCCTTCTGCCGTAAAAAGAACATTGCGTTTGCCTTCTTTGTCTTTTTACATGGTTCTATTCTAATACTCTTTACACGTCGTCCAGCTAAGTAAATAAGGTACGCACACAGGCACGTTAAATAATTACGTACCGCACAATAAGCCCAAGGTCCCTGGCGCACGGTTGACCGCGGAGGTAATTAAGTTTGGCCCTAATATTAGCCGGTGGAAACCCTACGAGAATATCGAGAGTTAAAAGACTGTTGCATGTTGGTTAAATCTCAAATATAACCGTCTCTCTCTATAAATATAGCGCTCTCATTCTGAGAGGAGTCCTGTACAGTACTGTACAGTAGTGGGATGTATAATGTATATAGGCTTGGATGATTATGATGATGATGAAGAGGCAATGGCCGTGTGGATCCTAGAGATAGTTTATTTGTGTTTGTAATATTTTAATCATTTTATTATCAAATACTTGGGTCCTTTTTCACCACACTTACCTTCACTTCCTTTTGTATTTTTGCGTTTAATTGAAAAGCTTGCATTTAGCAATGTCAGTAAAAAAAGTTCGAATTCGAGAGTTTTTCATAGGATGCGCAGGTTGAAGTGGCACCTCTCCTTTTAAACCAGTACGACACGGACAATAATCAAAAAACCCGACTGCCTTAAAAACTAAAAGGAAGAAAATAAGTCTAGTGGTCTAGAACTCTGTCAAGTAGCTAATTTAAAGTTCAACAGTCGGGACCCATTACCAAGATTTTTTCAGCTGGTCACGATTTGAATGAGTCCCGACTGTTGAACTTTAAATTAGCTACTTGACAGAGTTCTAGACCACTTCACTTATTTTCTTCCTTTTAGTTTTTAAGGCAAACGTTTTTTTTAATTTAATATTTTATTTTATACTTTTTGATATTTCTGTGAAAATTGTATGTTAAAAGTATTATAAACCATATATATCTAGAATACCCTAATTATGAGCTAGCATTTGATACTTTCCCATATTGTTACAACACAAGATATTTTCTTTTATTCCTCCGCCGTATTTTTTTTTTCGCAGACGCCATATTGAAATATTATATACCCTATGTCACTCCGACAGTTATGAAGAATTGATACCTCATATGTTAAAATCCGTCCAACCGTTTAGGCTGCAGTGAGAACCAAAGAAATGGGCATACATACATACGCTCGAAAAACATAACCCTCCTTCAGGCAGTCGAGTAAAAAGCCGACATCTGTTCTAATTTAAGTCCAGTTTGTCGCCCTGTAGTAATTAATAAAAACCCCGTCAAAGTTTCTATTAACCACACATACATGATATTTTAGTTTGACCCCAGATCCTTTCCTTTTCCAACTTTGAGTACAGCTACAACAATGAATAGCACATCTATAGCACGTACACTCTCGACATATGAGAAGTTGAGATATATGTATACTTACCTAGTTCCTTTCAATCCCTGGCACAATTTGCCGAAGGATGAATAAAGCTATGCCGAGTGAGTTTTTTTCAAACGTTTCAAGCAAAAAAGGCCGCTATGTTTGCGCAAAACAAGTGAATAATTCTGACATTACGTACCTAAAATACGGAAAGATATTAATTCGTGTACATTTACGTACCCTTTTAGGCGTCAGAACGAATTAATGTATACCTATTTGGTTTAGAACCATCAGATGTAGATTACTTTCGGGCCCCTATTTGTAAAATGTGTTTAATTTAAACGTTTCTTGTTCCTGAAGCTGTAAGTATCTCGTTCTATGATAAAAACGAAGCATATTTTTAGAAATTCAATTATCGTTTTAAAACTTTTCCAAGAAGTTATTTCTTCGCAATTATCAAATTGCTGTTTGACTTTGGCCTTTTCAAAGTACGTTTTTTGTTATTGTTTTTGAAAGTATTTGGCGAGCCATTTCCACTGAAGAAGATAAGTCACGTTTGTGCTGTAAATTATTTATTCTAATTAAATTTGAAGTACCAAGAAAAATCTCTTTTACGTGGAAAGCACTAAAAAATATTACTTTAATATTTTACTGAGTTTACTCCAGGTCGTGCTAGTAAATAATTTATTAAACCGTATAAAAAAATTGTGTCAAATGTACTTTCGGTCATATAAACATTCGACGTTTTAATATATCGATTCGTTCGATATTTAATTTTACTATACTTACCTGTCTATTCGTATATTTGTTTAAGTATATGCCTCTATCTATATGTAAGTATTTATATTTAAAAAAAGTTTTAACACACGCATAAGATAAATAAGAACCAGCTCAAGCATGATATCCATTGCTTATATCCATTCGATTAGAATAAAACATTCAAATATTACAAAAAACTGTATAGCTGGCAAAAAACTAGCAGTCATTGGAACGTGAAACCCGTTTGTTGCCTGCGTTTTGATACATAACTTTTTTTGAACTAATGGATTAGAAATCAAATAATGGTTATTGATACAAAATACGATCATTATTTTCTATTTTACATTCTCATCCGAGTAACGCACACCGAAGCTAACAAACACCGGTTATTTATCCATTACTGGTGTCTTAAACGTCGATATTGGCGGAATCGTCTATAGTATCGATGGAGCGTATTTTCAAACATTGAATTGGATCGATGATTATTTTACAATGAAAGTGATTAAGCTGATCTAAGCCTTAGTAGTCTATTAGTTTGCTTGGTAGTCTCTTAAGCAGAGAATCGTGGGTTGAACCCACTCACAATCCGGGCAAACCTCTGAGTTCTTCGAAATTCACGTGCGAAATTATTTTTGACATTTACCACGACGTTTACGGTGAAGGAGAGCATCCTGAGAACGTGCTCAAACCTGCGAAGCAATTTTATGGAGTGTGTGAAGTTCCCAATCCGCACTGGGCCCGCGTGGGAACGACAGCCCAAGCCCTCTCATTCTGAGGGACGTATATAGGCTATGATGATGACGAGCTAAATATACAGGGTGTAATTTTAAACGTGGTCCAAAATTAGTGTTTCTATGTAGCTCAGTAAATGCTGGACAATATAAATGAATGAATGAAAGAATTTTTATTCAACACACACATAATAGTTACACACATAATTTACAAAAATAGTTGAAATACAAAATATTAAATAATATATAATTTTGTATATGTGAGTGAAAAGGTCCCGCCTCAGGAAATACAGTCAGTCATTTGTTGAGTGGCATAAGCAAAAGCATGCTTTTAATAGAAACGAGTGGCAGAAAGAAGAGTAAATCTTTGTTCAACAGCAGACCTTTAAAAGTAAAAAAAAAACGTACAAAGTCAAGTGAACATTCTCAATTTGCCTTATCTGTGGTAAAACTAGCTCCCGGTAATCTACTTTGGACGGCCGACCTTCCTATCTGCCCTTTTAGTGAAAAAAAGCCCCCAAATGGATATAAAATAGTTTCCTCGAGATGTAGGACTATTTATTGATTATTTTATGGACATACTTACGAATAAATAGAAAAATGTATTGGTCAATAACATTAACTTACCTTATATATAAAAACGAAAATGTGTGTGTGTGTGTGTGTGTGTGTGTGTGTGTGTGTGTGTGTGTGTGTGTGTGTGTGTGTGTGTGTGTGTGTGTGTGTGTGTATTTTAATATATTTTTTCTACGGGTTAAAACCCCCAAAATCGCATCAATTAAGTCTACGGCTATTCTTGCCTATAGGTATTATAATTAATTATTTTTAAAGTATCCTATACTACGAATAATAACATCCTATATCTGATTCTCAAAGAATCGCCATACCAAACTTCATCACAATCGGTGATCACTTTTATCATGAAAGCGTATTAAATATTTACAATATTATTTAGGATTTAACGCCCAACGACTACTTAACATCAATAAATAATTTTCCTCAACAAACTTCGTGAACATTCCTTCTTTCTTCGTGAACGTCCCTAATAACTTTACAGAATGTAAGCCCCTTCCTTTGTTTTACAAGATTTAATGCAAAGATCTTTTAAAGAATAGGGATAATACCCGCTTTCTTTTAAAGACTTTGTATCGAGAACCCTTTGTTTTTGAAACAATGGTTTTGTCGGGGATCAGACATTTTATCCTGTTTTGTTACTGTTAATCTGTTCAGTATAAAACCCTACTTAATGAACTTGGAAAATGAGAAACCTTTTTCTACTCATTTTTGTCGTTTGAATTTTCCAACATTTAAAGTTTTATCGCTAAATTTATCCAAAATCCCCGATTTCCCTTAAACATCAGTCTATCCTAACGCACAAGATCACATTTGTTTTCTCTCTAATGTCATTCTATACCGTAGATGGAAAAATGGTGAATGTGAGTGATGCTTATTCCGAGTGCATTAGACAATACTGGCTGCAGTAAAGTTGAACAAACTCCGCACTATTATGTTTTGCTACTGTTTATTTTGCAGACCCGTCTATAACTGGACGAAACGCACGCGAACTCATAAATGTATAATGTTTTTATTATTCTGTGCGAACGAACTGTCGGAGTTTATTGAAAGAGATCTCACTTACTTCAGCAATCCATGTTCGTTCCATTCACGAAACAACCGACAATTGCTAAAATTTTTCAAAAGACTTATTTACAAACATCAGTCTTTACCTAATTAGGTAATAACATCAACTAACACGCACGTTGAAAGCCGTTACGTATCCAACAACGGTCAGTTTCATCTGTTACAGAGAAACGAACGGTCCATTCCGTGATCTGAACTGCATTATAATATTGATTCTTAAACTCACGTGATCTCATTGCTTTTTCCAGGGAGCAGCAGTTCAGCTGCGCCACAGTCCGAGGAACTGCAACACATCACCACCGACGTCGAAGAGGAGCCTCACCGCAATCCAGACCAAACCCGGCAGGGCCGGGCTATGTACTTCACCAAAACATCACCAATATCCACGACTAAAGCGCCTCCATTGGCCAATTCTACTAAGAACCAAACAGAAGAACTTATCGAACATCCAAATCTAAATGTAACAGAAAACGCCAATGATACCGAAGAAATCTCTGACCCATCTCTCCCGATCCTGAAAAACTTCAACGCCACCGAAGCAAAAAACACTTCCAAAACAGAATTACCCGTAAACGATACCCAAGTAAACACTACAGCAACTCCTCTGCTATTCAGTAATTTAACAGAAGCTCAGAACTCCACGTTTGCATCAAAGAAACGGAATCTTACGAGGCCAGATTTTATTAAGAGTGACACTGTAGAGAGGACTTCTGAGAGCCGGATAGTGACTGATAAGCCGCTATCGCTAGAAACGCAGAACTTTCTGCAGACTCGGATCCCATCGAACATAGAATCTTCTAGAAGGGTGATAGATCAGGGCGACGGCGGGATGGACACGGGGGCGATAGCCGGGATATCGTTCGCGGCGCTGGTGCTGAGTGCCCTCGCAGGGAGTACCGCGTTTGTACTCTACAGACGGAGGTACCTGAACAAGCCCCAAACGTTGAACGACAAGTGCTCCAATCCTGATTCCAGTGGATATCTTGACGATAGCACTATTCGGGTATGTATATTGTTCATTTTCTTCACGAGTTAATGTTTTTTTTATTATTATATTTTAGCCTCATTAGAAGGAAGTGCACTCAAAACACACACACACACACCTTGTCGCTTTTAAAAATATCATAGGTCTCTTTGAGACAGTTAAATGCAGTTGTAGATGTAGAGTATTCAAAGAAACAACCTAAAGATAGAAAAGAGGTTAAAATAACGATCTCGGATTGGCTTATAAATTGATATCCAGATGGGGAGAGCATCTTCACGTGTTAGCAAACCATTGACGGCCTGAAGCGGTTAGCTTCATCCTTCCTAATATGGAATATTTCCGAATAGATATAATTTAGGGCTCTTCAAAGCTAGATTGAAGGCTATTACTGAATCACTGAGTTACACTTTTGACTTTATCTGCATTTTCCGTCTAGTGAGGTGAGATACAGGTTCATCGCTAGTAAGTTTATTGCCAAAAAGGCGTGCTTACTTGTGACATTCATTCAACTAGTTGTCCTTTTCTACTACATTACTTTACTCATCAACTCAACAATCAGCATTAACATCAGCTTTTTTTGTATAACGGTCTCTTTCTCTTTTTCCAGGACAATTCCGAGGAGATGTACAGCCTCGACAACGATTCGTTCCTGAACTCTCTCGAAGCCATGACGATTCAGAACTATTGGACTGACACGGTGAAACACACTAAGTTGTAATCCCTAAGTAGACGTGACGTGAACCTGTCTAGTATTAGCGATGTGAAATTAACTATTCGGTTAAGAACTCTTCCAAAGTGAGAACGTGAACTTTAACTCCTTACCTAAGTAGTTTAGTTAAGTTTCTATTAAGATGGTAATGAACCGCCCGCCTCAACTTCACAGCCAATTTAGGAGATGATATTAACAATTCAATTGTTATTCTTAGTAAGGTCGCAAAAAAAAGAGATAGCAATCTATAGTATTTCCATCACATTTTGTGTGCAGCCACTGTTTTGGTCACAGTAAGCAGATACTAAATAAATTGTTAAGTTTATGTTGCTACATGTGTATATGTAACACTAAACTTACGACAAAGGAAACAATTCTTAACTGTGATAAAAACGCTTCAATCCCCTATGTCACCGTTTTTGAACGTTATAAACATATGTCTCTTTCTCATCAGTATATTAGAAAGAGACTGATGTTTGTAGCTTTCAGTTAAAGCTGCTGCCACTTCGGCTTACTGGACAGTACCCCAGATTCACATTTCGTGTCATTAATTTCGTAGGAACTTTGTACTCGCCAATCACCAAGCCCAAAACACTTATCTACGATGCTACGCTGCTTAGCAAGAATATAGGTACACTGACTGGTATGTAATACGCAATACTTGTGCCTCAAGTTTTTGTGTATTCATTCATAAGCCAGTAATAACAACATAACACCGCGAATTCGCGTTGCATCGCAGTTATGTGAAAATTATGTTGACTTGTTAAATAAAGAAATGAGGAATGCAGTCAATGCACACCCGAGTATTGTCGGCCCGGAATATGTACTTTATGCAAAATCCGTAACGTTTCGGGTCAACAAATAACGAGCGTACATTAACCGCAGCTGAAATGAGGATATGAATGTGGAGACACTGGTTCGTTAAACGAATGACTGTTAATTAAACCCCAAATTTACTTACAAATGCTTGATCTAATTAAAATTATGTGAGTTTTCTTATTCTTAATCGATGTGGACTATTTGACTTAGTATAATAATTAATTTATAGTCGTTGTCGTTTTATCAACACTTCTGTAAATAGTACATATTGTGATAATTATTTTTAAAGTTTATGTTGTAATGATTTATCCTAGATTATCTTTATAATTATGATATCGTTTCTTACCGCTTTTACACTATATTTAATTTCTATCGATCTTTTATTTAGATCCACTGTAACATTGACAATTGGTAATTTTATTTAATAATTTATACAATTTATTGTTTAGTTTTAGCTTTAGCCTTAAAAGTATGTTTGCCCAGTGTTTCAATTACTTAATTAGCTTAAGTATGTGTTAATGATCTCAATTATATCATTGTACTGTTAAGAGGCGTGGTATTCGTAAGCTTTAAGAGTAACCCCTTCTTCCAAAGTACTTACAAACGGCACTGCTGACATTTAGGGTGTACGCTAGCTGACGCGGTTTGCACGGAGCGAGTGGACGTCTATTGGAAAATAGTATGAGAAACGCTAACTGCGCGCGTCGCGTGCGCATGGATTTTACCCGCACCCGCGCACGCAGGTGCAAGCCCGGCTAGCGCAGGCTCTTAATGTTTCTAATTTTACCTAAACATGCACTTGATGGGCTTATTTCGATTGAATAACCACTGAAGGAAATAAGGCAGATTCTCTTAACTTTAAGCACCTTTGGACTTTGAGTTTTTATCTCGTTTTGATCAACAGTTTCGACTTATTTTGCCTAAGTTAGCGCATAATTACATAAATCAATGAATTTTGACATATGTTCATAATTTTGTCTTGACCCTTTCGATGGTATCATTTACTTTTTGTTTGTTATCAGCTATGTGTTTAAAAGGATATTTTTGTTTTTTACGATGTGGGATCGAATCCTATTGCAGTAATAAAACCATACTCGTATTCAACGGGATTGACGAGATTATCCTACAGGATTATAACATCATCAGTGGACATTATACATAATGCCTAGGTATGTACCTACGCTACCTATATTATGTGATGAAGCACTAAATCCCTTTAACCAGAATAAATTACCTAGCAATTTTGTTATAGAAAATAAATAGACAAAGAATACTATATGTATTATTATAAACCCAATTGTACTATCCGCCACCTTTTGTGTTAGCTGACCAAAAAACTATTGAGCTACAGATTTAAAGTTGTATAGACTTTGTTACCTCTATAGAATCAAAAAAATATCCTGAAGCAACAGGAATAATTCGCCATTGTAACTTTTAATTTTTGTTATACGAAGCATAATATGTTTAATTTATTGTATTGTATTTTTAACTTGTTTTTTTGTATTATTAATGTGTTTGACACCATCCGTCCATTGTTCTTTTTTATCAAATTTGTTGCATATTGTTGGTTTTTTCTAATGTATTTTGGTTTCAAATTTTAAAAAATGATTTTCCAGGCAGGTGTATACGATGTCGGATCAAGTAACTAAAGTTATCACGTAACTCAAGTAATAAGCTATCACTTAGTAGCTAAAGTGCTCGAAAATGACATGTAACTCTACCATCTTTACAATAGATTACCTACACGAATTATCCATAACTTCTTTTTTTAGAAAAATATGGCTCTGTCCATTGGAGGACAATTTTGCCAGTGTCTAGTAGGTATTGCCGTTGTACGGTAAAAAAAAACTAGAAAACGAAATATGAGAGGTAATGGTAGATGAACGATGACAGCGCGATGTATCTTATCCATAACTTTTTGATCACTTTACGCCGCTAACGTCATTATTTCACAAAAATACAGTTATGTATTAAACACATACCGCGACTTTAATTAATAATTTCAGTTCCAACTGTCAAAAGTCGTGAATCAAGAAAGCCCATTGTATTCCATGGCTTGATCCATGGGACATAACTACTTAATTTCTAGTGACTACAAATAGTCATATCAACCTTAGAATAAGACTTTCAAATTAGATTTGAAATAACATATGAAATTGCGTAAATCGTCTGTATTATTTAAAAATAATTAAGCTGAGAGAATATTGTAATTTTGCACTATTGCGAGATCATTAATTGTTGTCTTCAATTCTTCCCTATTGTAAACCATCTTTACCGTACACGGGTACATATGAAATTAATTACTTCCCCTTTTTAAAAAAAAATGCCGCAGTGCATTGTTTTAATAATTTTCACTTTAGTGGGGCCACAACTGCAAAATAATGATCTTAATTTACCTAAAAATCTGACCACAGGATTTTAATCAGTCATTAAATATTCTTTCATATTAAAATCCCTACTAATATTATAAATGCGAAAGTAACTCTGTCTGTCTGTCTGTTACGCTTTCACGTCGAAACCACTGAACCGATTTTGATGAAATTTGGTATATACATATTTTGAACCCCAAGGATCAACATAGGATACCTTTTATTCCGGTAGAGGGCGCCACCGCGCGATAAACTAGATCCGCGCAGACGAAGTCGCGGGCTTAAGCTAGTAATTTAATAAAGTAATGAATTCTTTGCTCGAGTTGCTGAACTCACTGATTGCACGATCGGTAAGTTGCGCTTCGCACTTTTTTTAAGAAAATCAAAACTGGCATAAAAACGGCCAGTATTAAGCTATCTCAATAATCCTTGCTGTGACATTTCATCAGCATGTTGCATTTGTAATTTTTTTAGACTGGGCATGGTAAAAGAGGAATTTAAAAAAACGCAACCTGCTGGATAACCACCACTATACTTAAAAAAGTATAAGTAGTGTAAATGTCTCTCGATTCTAAACAAACTTCTTTCAGATTTTCAACAAAGTATTAATTAGCACCTTGTATTTAATTTTGTACAGCTGTTTCTGCAGATGTGGCACTTCTAACTACCTAACCTTTATTATTTGTCGTGTCGCATAGTGAGTGGCCATATTTATTTTCTGTAGTCAGTATAGTGTACAGAGCACCGTTTAAAAACAGATCCAAATTATCACGGTGCTAGGATAATTATATTTTTATTGAAGTAGACAGAGGATAACCCCAATCAATGATACATTATATCTAGTTTGTTTATCAAACACATTTAACTGTAATATTAGTAATAATGGGATTAAATCTATTTTTACTGGAATGACAATTGTTTCTATATTCGTCCTCATCATCTGCTGAACAAAGGCCTCCCCCTTAGAACGCCACAATGAACGACAACTCGCCACTTGTATCCGTCGATTGCGAGCAACTCTAACTTCTTTATTCTCAACTCTATATTTAGATTGTACGCAATACTGTTCCTATTTCATTTATAAATGACGAGGTAATAGCAAGAATAATAATAAAACAATAATAGGTACCTAACAACTAATTATGTCATCAGATTGTATAAAAATAAATTTAGTTATGTGGTACCTACTTCCAGCTAAATATTCGCCATTAGTTGGTAAAGTCCGGTCGCGGAGCAGGAAGAATTTCGTACAATGACCTTTCACTATGAGTCTGTTACTTACTCGCTCGCGCAGATGAATTTGTAAGAATGCGACGTATTTGCCGTCGCGCTCGCGCAGATGAATTTGTAAGAATGCGACGTCAAATATTCACGCGGGAGTGACAAGAGACTTCGCAGGTAGTGAGGTTTCCTCACGATCATTGCGCGCAAATTCTTCGTGCTCCGCGAGGTGCGAGCCGGGGTTTGAACCCACAACCCTCTGTCTGAGAGGCGATAGGTCAAACCACATTATAGTAACTTAGAGCTACTTAAATATCGTCGGTAGTACAGTCGAGTTCATAAACTTGTGAGCAAAAATTTGATCTAAAATATCTGAACACGCTTCTACGCCGTTGACAATAGAGTTGTGTTCAGATATTTTTGATAAAAATTTTGCTCTGAAGTTTATGAACTCGACTGTACCACAAGTTTGAAAATATATCTACCGTGATTTATTAAAACCAGTTACATCTGTAGTGCATAATGCTTTTCCATTGTATTTTATTCGAAAAGTTCGTTTTTATCGTGCTCTCTCAATTAGCAAGTGAAGTATTAATTAAATGAATATGTAAATGTCACGTCACTCATTTAATACAAAACTTAATTGATTGACACTTCGGGTGCTGTCTTATTCCTATTGAATTCCGACTTTTCTCGATGTAAGTACCTAATTATTGAGTTGTTGAAAAATATTTTTGCGAGCAGACTTTTCGTTAAATACAATACAACTTAGGTAAAAAACTTAAGTACGGAAATAACCGTAAGTATGTTATGTTTATGTAGTATCGCACAAAATTGATATGGGACTTAAGTCATTTTTCGAATATGGAACATCGACTTATCTATACGAACATGAAAACAGGCACAGATCATTTACTTAAATTTTACAACTATTGGGAGATTGGGAGGGTGCGAAGTACTAGGTGGGGGTGATGAAATCTATCGCAGCGCTCATGGTGGCCAAAAGTTTCTTGTTCTGGCTCTGTTATCTGTCATACTCATATGAATCTGTCATTAACAAAGCAATTTGTATAGACTTTAACTACCTAATTTTTTAGTAATAGATGTTTGTGTTATGATGCGAGCTTGAATTATTGAACACTGTCCCTGTTTAGTTCTTAATTCTTCTACACCTCGGACATGTCCAGCAACAATTTTCCTTATGAAACGGTTTGTGGTTGAAATTTTATATTGAGTGATACTCACAAAACCGGTCTTCAAAATGATACTCATTTTGATCTGAAAACGATATTTAATTTATAACTAGCGATATAAGAACAATTATATAATTTTACTATTATTCAAAGAAACCAATAAGATAGCTTTATCTTTTCGTTTTACAGTAAAAGTACAACTAAACATGAAGTAAACAAATCCTGACATAACGAAAATAAAACACACTTTTTGTTTAAATTTTACTTACCTCATTTAATTTTAATGACCAAAAATGAATTCACAACCTTTTGTCCTCCCAAATCACGGTATCACAGTAATTTTGTAAAATTAATACGTTATAGGTTTGATTTTTATCACAATGTCGCGATGAAATTTAAAAACTTCAGAGCATCAGAGCCAAAAAAGTTACGGACGCTAGGTGGCGCTGATGTCGTGCACAGAGCCAATAGGGCATCGCGAATGGATTCGCCGTAGATGGCGCTAGTAGCTAGGTCTCAAATGAATTCATAGTTTTTGGTAGCTACAGTTATTATAATTAGAATTTTTTGTGAATATTTTGCAACTGAAATAATTATGGACCTATCGTTAGCAATAAGTCTGTCGTTTGAGACATTTGTCTTTTGAAAGTTTTTTGTCCTTCCTTTTTTCGAACAAACGAGACTTAGCACACTGTGGTTCTGATATTTTTATGGTACGTTAGTGTTTTAAAAATATGATTTAATCTAAACTTTTACGTAATACACTCTGAAGCACTTAATTACGACAGTGCGCCATCTAGTGAGCAAAAACGATAGCTATTCCGACAGAAAGTATGGAAATACCTACCGATCATGATTTTTTTTAACCTGTTACAGTTATACTTACCTGCATTAATTCACCATATCGAAGTGTACAAAAATATCTGACCCATCTAGAAATAGAGTCGTATCAGATATTTGTGCACGTTTTGTTGTATCAGATAATGGTGCTCGTGACTGTACATTGTTAGGTACCATCAGTCAAATAAGTGGTCTATCAATTTTTAAACAAGTTCCTATCAAATTAATATGTCGCTAAAATCGAACTTTTAAGTTGATGCACACGTCTTTTGGCATTATTGTTTTGTGACATGCAAACACATACCGGGTGTGGCCTGTAATATAAGCAAATAATTAAAACATAGATCATACTCGTCAAACTGAAAACGTTCAGTGACTTTTACAAATAATTAGTTTTTTAACTTTATTACACTTTTAATTTATTCGAAGAAGCAATGTAAAGCAAAATGCTTGATGTTTGTAGCGTGACAGGCGACGTCAGTTGTGTTCTAGGATGGCGTACATTGATAGCAGTATTTAATTTGTATGAAAAAAGGAAAATTCAAAGACTCCTTTTTAAAAGTCGCTGAACGAATGTTGGTCAGATTGACGAGGGCGATCTGTTTTAATATTTTGCTCGTATTATAGGCCACACCCGTTATTTATTTGGCTGATGGTACAGTCACCAGCATTAATATCTGCCACAGCGGAGCGTGCAAAAATATCTGACACGTCCTTCCGGCCCTAGAAATAGTCGTATCAGATATTTATGCACGCTAGTTGTGTCAGATATCGGTGCTGGTGATTGTACATACGGATCGATGCCGTTTATTCAAGATTATTTATCTGGCAATGTTTTTCATATGACGTATATGAGAGACAGAATAAATATCTATCTTATCACCAAAGAAGAACGTCAAAAGTCAAGCTTAGTCGATCATTTCTCTTCGTGATTGAAGCGTGTTTATTTCTAAATAAGTAGCTTCTTTTATAAAGTGGCACAAAATGGTTAAAGCTTGGTACATGGATAATAAGATGAACGACCCTCGGTTGGATCACCACAAGTATCCGCCCAAGTTCATCTCTCAGAATGAGTTGTACGAGAAAACCGGTGTTGAATATTTTAAAGTAAGTGCTTACCTATTATGCGTTTATTAATCTATTATTTTATTATATTACATAACGTTATCGAATTAAAGAGCGCGTAGCGCGGGCGAAGTATCTCCATTTCAGCTTGGACATAAATGCTTTCGTATGTCTGACTGGCTGTTCTCTCAACCCGACCTATATAATTGCAACTGCAGGGCACAGGTCTCCTCTCAGAACGAGAGGGCTTGGACCGTAGTTTCATGCGGGCTCAATGTGGATTGAGAATTCTCACACACTCACATTTGAATTTCTTCGCAGGTGTGTGCAGTTTTCCTTCCGATGTTTCCCGTCGCTGTAAAGTCATGAGCTAAATTACGCATTACTTAGCGGTTCTCGCAGAGATGGTTCTAACTTTTAAGGATATCAACGAACATTTATTTCATCTTCTTTAATTTTAATGTTTGGTGGCGCCATCTTTTGCTCGATAGCTAAACTACCTCATCCTTTTGATTACCTATGGACCTGGCCCATACCTGGCCCAACCTGGCCCTATACCACGAAGTGCAAATCTTGAACTTCGTATGTTGCCGTCCCGCTGAAGCTTATGTCTTTTAATACGCGAGTGAAAGGGACGGTGCGATACGAACTTCTATTTTCGAGTTTCGTAGTAGCCCCTGTTCCTAATTTCATTAGATTTTTGATAATTGCGCTAGTCATAAACAAAAAACTTGGAAGTGGCTCCTTTAATGAAAACAAAGATGGCTGTTTTCGACAAGGTTGTACTTACTGAAAGTCGTGCTTATGACGGTTTATTTAAATTTCTTCTAGCTGAACATAGACACCTTGGAAACTGATGGCGTTCTGGACAAGATAAAGAAGGAAAGAGACTACAAGTATGAAGATGAGCTGGTGATTCTGAAGGAATGCTTGCCCGACTATGAGGAGAGGCTGAAGGCGTTCTATACAGAGCATCTTCACCCTGATGAGGAGATCAGGTATGATAACTAACCTAGCCCTATATACGAAGTGCAAAATTTCGATCTTTGTATCTTTATCTTGCCGTCTCGCTGACGGTACGTACGACACGAACTTTGATTTGCGAATTTCATACTAGCCGGGCTAACCTAGCAGGGGTGCCACGAGTGAGTACAGGTACAGAAGGCCTACTCCGAAACTCGAAACTCGAAGTTCGTGTTGTGCGGTCCCTCTGACACTTACACTATTTAAAACGAGAGCGAGAGAGACGGTACGAAACGAACTTCGAGTTACGAGTTTCGTAGTAGCCCTGCAGAGCGAACTACACTCGCTACCACAGATAATGCAGACAGATGTCTACTACAGATAATGTAACTAGATAGACTAGTGCCGCGATGAGGGTGCAATGGAGTGCAGCCCCATATCAGATCCCCATAGATATCCCCCTAGCGTAAAAAAAAATACCTACATAAAAAACCGGCCAAGAGCGTGTCGGACAAAATTAAGTAATATTTTTCTAAGGATTAAGTATTTTGTACGGAATATTCCAAGTTTAGGTATATTTTATACCTTAGGCTATGCTATTTACTCTTAAACTACTAATATACTACTATAACGTATATGCCTTTGGGCTTTATTTTCCTGTCTTCCAGGTTGGTGCTCGAAGGTTCAGGATACTTCGATGTACGCGACAGAAGCGATCAATGGATACGCATTGAATTCCGCACAGGAGACATGATCATCCTACCAAGTGGCATCTATCACCGTTTCACCCTAGATTTTACTGTAAGTAGAAAAGTACTTACATAATCCACAATACTTAGGTCACACTGTGAACATAAGACATATTTTGCACTTTTTTAAACTCGTCGAGTAAACCTCAAACCAAGCCGAGCACATGAATCTCATTGCTTTAAATAAAAACCCAGAAAATATAACATACAAACTTTTACCGCGATATTGTTTACCAAAAATTCATTTATCGGTATCTCGTGGTAATTATGTAATTTGTGTAATGTGTGTGTGTTCTTACAGTGTGGAGGTGAAGGAACTGCATGAACACGAATATCTTGCATAAGCTTAGCTATGATAAGGTCGTGTCGTGGGTGAGCAAAAAAAAATCTTTTAGTTCACGCCGTCGCCCGTCGGCACTACCTATACGCCGCCGTGTATTGTATAGGTAGTGCCACGAGAGTTGACACACACAGCTACAAAAAGAGCTAATTGCGTAGAAGGAGAATGAATGAGTACCTAAATGTCAAAATCCTGCTGTCATTACACGACATGTTCAAGTGCATGACTTCAACTCTGGTGCACTACCTATCTATATAGTATCCAATGGTTATTTAAGGGGCGATGTAATCACGTTGAGTTACCTTATACTTAAGTACCTGTGTTATTTGGTGATCAGAACAAAGTAGGTATACATTTATTAATCATTTGTCTTTTGAATATTCCAGAATTACATCAAGTTGAAGCGTATTTTCTCCGAAGAGCCGCAGTGGGTGTCTTACAACCGGCCTGCTGATGACATGACGTGCCGCAAGGAATACGTTCGCAAACTGGCCAAAGGATTCATTGCCGTGGCTTCTCAGTGATAACTAATGCGATCTTATAATTATCTTTTCTCATTAGTTACTGTAGCGTTCATTGTATACACGTGTAAAACATGTTGAGTGCATTTGAATGGTCCACGGAAAGAAAGAAAAAAAGAAGACAAATTTTCACTAATACGGAAGACACACAAATACAATAAAATACACAATTACAAACAAATAAACCAAAAAAATACATGAAAACACACATAAAAAAGTAAAATAATGCACAATTTTGTGTGTCCCCGCAAAAGCGAAACGGTCGCTGACTCAGCATTATGCTGAGGCGTTAAACGCCAGCAGTGCTCATTTTCCGTC
>NC_133489.1:20175592-20210905 GCF_025370935.1 Choristoneura fumiferana | reverse complement strand
GAGATGGCCTAGTGGTTAGAGAACCTGACTACGAAGCTTGAGGTCCCGGGTTCGATCCCGTGTCGGGGCAGATATTTGTATGAAATACGAATGTTTGTTCTCGGGTCTTGGGTGTTTACTATGTATTTAAGTAAGTATCTATCTATATAATTATATTTATCCGTTGCTTAGTACACATAACACAAGCTTTGCTAAGCTTACTTTGGGACTAGGTCAATTGGTGTGAATTGTCTCGTGATATTTATTTATTTATACAACCCCGCCTTAGGCTGTGTTTCCACTAGAGATGTGCGAGGAATGTGTTGATCACGAACCAATAGAAATGCTTTATTTACCTATCCTCATATAGCATAGCCACAGTATAACAAGTTTTCCCTACAGTAGGCTTTGAAGTTGAGCGATACCGCAGCCTGTATAGGTATTTAGGCAAGTAAGGAAGAGTTGTCACAAATTTAAAATTTGGAAGTTAGATGTCTTTTACGAATCGGTACATATTGCTATTGCGAAATTATATAAAACAAAATGAATTAGGTGTGGCATACTTACTAAGGGTAAGAAGTATCAAAATATATACTATTTTTGAAATAAAAATATTTTTTTTCTTTAATATATACTTTCATACATTAGTAACCGACAAATACTTTTGGTTTCTAGACTTAACGGACTTAAAGTTCATGTTATTGAATTTAAATATATTTAAAAAATGAAAAAATAATATTATATAAATAGATGAAATTTTAGTTCCTTATTCATGCGAGATGAAGATTTCCACGCACACACAGTACATGTCGTATGCCCCATATAATATAAATTTAAATGTTAAAAAACGCGATAGCCCTAGAAGACTTGTCCCAAGCTACTAAGAACGGCGAAGTATGCAGCTGGGGCTCCTCCCATCACGCACGACGATTGCTCAGACGTCTCCGTCGGATTATACTGTAGGGAAACTCGTTATATGCTGTGGCATAGCTCTAGTGGAAACAGCTGAGAGGAGCGAGGATAGGTAAATTAAGCGTTTCTTATGGTTCATGAAAAACATTCCTCGCCACACATCCTCGCACATCTCTGGTGGCATCGCAGCCTAACATATGTCGTCTATCCATAGACTATTACAAGTTTAAGGTAGAGGTTCCGTCAAATAATCCAGTTATTATAAAAAACAAAGCGCACCTGTCTTTTATTAGTGTCAATAAGTCCACGGTCCAACCAGTTGTCAGAACCCTGATCATGTTTCCGTAGCAATCATTAATAACCTACACAAGAAGCATACAAAATGCACAGGCACCCACCACCCAGAAAAGCGCGGCCCAAGTAAATCGAAGGTTAATAAATAGGTAAGCTATAACTAGTCTCACATTAAGAACGTTCGGGTTTAGGACAAATAAAAAGTAGACAGAATTCTGCGAACAACAAAGCAAGGCCGGGTCTGTATGCCTCGCCACGTTACTATGTAGCTCAACTTCAACTACTTGGTTGGTTTGACTTGGTTTAGGTATTAGGTTGGTATGTTATTAGCACGCCCAAAATGAAGCGTAAGAAGGCTACAATTGTAGTCTCTGCAGGGCTACTACGAAACTCGAAGTTCGTGTCGTGCGGTCCCTCTGACACTTATACTATTTAATACGAGAGCGAGAGGGACGGTACGATGCGAACTTCGAGTTTCGAGTTTCGTAGTAGCCCTGCTGGCGTCACGCGTCGTTGAATTAAAGGACAGCCCCATGGCCATGTCTGTTATTGTTATGACGAATTTCTTTGCTCACCCGCGACCTTACGATAGCTAAGCTTATGCAAAATATGCGTGTTCATGCAGAACCCATCTAGACTCTGGCCAGCGAAAGCTGTCCACGCATTTTTTACGAAACTTTAATCTGGTATCATTTTTGAGATTGTCAAAATTGTCATATTGTCATTCTAGCCCGGCTTAGATAATTTTGATACTTCTGCTGTAAGAAATAAAATATATTTTTTTCAACCTCCTACCATCCTCAAAATAGAAAAAGTTATAAGATTATGTTAGAATTAAAATGCTAGAAGATTTATTCAATGCCAATCTGGTCATAATGGTCCAAAAATTAATGCGTCTGGACTGTACGTAAATGGGCACTGATAAAGGTCATAAAATTTACCAACGGACTTCTTAAGTGCATCATCAACTTTCACACATTACTATGAATGTTGATGCATCTGGAAATTTAAATAAATATCTAAGTATCAACATCGTTTAATCAGTGTACCAAGTGTTGTCAGCCTCATTTTTTTTAAATTGCCGCGGTTTGTGTTGCTGCTTTCGTTGGCCAGAGTCTATCACCATCACCACACTATACTGACGCGTTTCGAACTCAAACAGAGCTCATCTTCAGAGCAACACAACCGTACACCATGCTACCAGAGCAATAAACACGAAGTAATTAGTAATAGTAAAGGACTTATATGATCATGGGGTACCTACACTTACAACCTCATACCAAATAAGAAGTAAAGACCGAATTGTGAGCAACAAAGCAAGACCGAGCATTGTAGGTACTCCTCAGCTAGTGCGCGTCTCTACGTAGCTCAACTATTACCTACAGTTTGTTTAGCGTAGTTTAGATATAAGTGGGTACGCGTCGGAGTGCAACATAGGTACCTATAATAATAATAATAATATTTATTTCATAATAATAAGCCACTTATTACTATTTTACAATAGGTATATAAAACTAAGTTAAATAAATGGGCATGTCAGGAGCCATCGGGTAAGACCTCTGCCCTTCATGCTAGGATAACCTGTGTTATGAAGGTCAGTGGTTTGGTATTGGAACACTTAGGGGCTGTTTCACCATCCATTGATTAGCGTTAACCGACGGTTAAATGTGATGCCGTCTCCGTCTATTCGAACAAAACAAATAGAGACGGCATCACACCTAACCGCCAGTTAACACTAATCAATGGATGGTGAAACAGCCCCTTAATGTTAACAAGGTAATACGAAAATTTTCACAATATAATTATTTGAAAGAGAGAAAAAATATGTATAAAATGTGTGTGTGTGTGCGTGCGTGCGTGCGTGCGATCTGTGATTGTCGATTGTCATCACGCAAAAAGTTAGTAAAGGTCTCCTAAGAGCATTTTCGCGTAGCAGCAAGGGATCTAGTAGCTGTCCGTGCTGCCCCATCTCAACTTTCCATCCTGTAAGTATACGTCGAATACGGAACAAACTATTTTAAATAGTTGGGGCCCTAATTTATTTTTATGCCCCAGGGCCTTTGGTTACGCCACTGCCTAGCTAGAGCGATCTCTTCTTGCTATGCCCTAGGGCCGGCGCTCAAAGTCAAAGTCAAAATATCTTTATTAAATTTAGGCTATAACAAGCACTTATGAATGTCAAAATAAAAATCTGCGCTGCACGGTGAAGGGCAGATTTACCGGCCTCACTTGATCACTTCTTCACTGGAGCTCACGTATTATGAGTAGGTACCTACCTAAGTATAGGTATTCCGCCTTTTTCAATAGTATGTCCTTTGCTTCCAGAATATGCCAGAAACATCAGGGATAATAGTATTCCTGCTATGGTACATCGCAATCGCGATCAGCTATCACCAGTAAGTATTAACACAATATTTTAGGTCTCTCTACGTTTTTGATAAGATAAAACTTGAAAGTAATATTACAGCGTGATGATTTCCATTAATTTAAGGGAATATTCATTAAGCCATTAAGTTAATTTCTCCAAGACACTAAAAAAGATCAAGAATTATGTATATTGATTTTGTGCGGTAAAACAGTGTAAAAGGTTCTTGTTTGAGACGCTTTTATGAAGTATTTTCACAATTTGTAGGGCAACGTTAGTTTCTTGCCCTTGGATGTAGCCATAGTCATAATACGATTGTTCAGCCACTGCTACTTCGTATCTTATGGTAGTGTAATGCTGAACGGGTTTATTAAAAACAATCCCATGTTGTAACTCTACTTACTTCACAAAGCTCTTAAATACGGTAAGAGTCCGGCACTATCTGGATCCTTTCCCAGTCGTCCATAATGGATTCATCCCGACTGCGTGCCCGTCTGCTATAAAGCACCTCATATAAAATGTAAGAAACTAAAACAAATTAGGTAAACTACAGAAGAGAACTAGTGTCTTTGGCCCTTGCCTGTGTTCCCACCAGACATGTGCAAGGATGTGTTTGTTGTGAAGAATGAGTTTTTCATGAACCAATAGAAATGCTTCATTTACCTATCCTCACACAGCACCGCTCTGGTACAAACAGCAGAGCCACAGTATAACAAATTTTCCCTACAGTAGGCCGACGCCTTTGAAGTTGAGCGATATCGCAGCGCAGCCTGTATAGGTAGGTATTTACGCAAGTAAGGAAGGGTTGTCACAAATTTGAAATTGGAAGGTAGATGTCTTTTACGTATCGGTACATATTGGTATTGCAAAATTATAGAAAACAAAATGAATTAGGGGTGGCATACTTACTAGGGGTAAGAAGTATTAAAATTATACTATTTTTTGAAATAAAAACTTTTTTTTCTACAAAATATACTTTCATAGATTAGTAATCGACAAATACTTTCGGTTTCTAGACTTAACGGACTTAAAGTTCCTGTTATTGAATTTAAATTAAATAAATAAATATAATTATATAAATAGATGAAATCTTAGTTCCTTATTTATGCGAGATAAAGATTTGCACGCACTCACAGTACATGTCGTATGCACCATAATAAATTTTATTATAAATTGAAATGTTAAAAAAACGCGATAGCCCTAGAAGACTTGTCCCAAGCTACTAAGAACGGCGAAGTATGCAGCTGGGGCTCCTGCCACCCGCGTCTCACCCCTCACGCCCCGCACGATTGCTCTGTCTAGACGTCTCCGTTGGATTACTGTACTGTAGGGAAACTTGTTATACTGTGGCAGAGCGGAGCGAGGCGAGGTAAATGAAGCGTTCCTATTGGTTCATGAAAAACACATTCCTCGCGACAGATCCTCGCACATCTCTGATTGAAACGCTGCTCGACTCAACCACAAAAAATATTATATAAGCTACCTCTTCAATTTTAACGAGAAGAGTTTTTTAATGCTCTAGTTACCTTGATAACAAGCAACAAGGCGTTTCAGGGCACGTGGCCAAACCGTGAACTCCATTAATTATCTATTTCCATCACAATGGTCAAAAACATTGAAAAAACAGTTGGTGATGCTATTTTTAGGTAGGTATTCGTTCGTTGGAAACAAACACAGTAGTAGGTATAAAAAGTGACGTATAAAAACATAATCCTCCTTCGGGCAGTCGGGTAAGAAGAGCCCTTTGCGGACAGCACTTACGGAGGGTGTTGATGATTTTTAATTTGATTTGATAACAACTTTCAATCGCATAAACTAGCTGCCTATTGCATTAAAAGATATCACACATGAGAGAGATATATCTAGCAAGATTTTGACTTTATCTTTATGTACAGTCGACTTCTTATATTTCTAACCAAAAATATCTTAACACGTTTCTACGTTGTTAACAATAGAGTCGTATTTACATATTTTAGATAACAATTTTGCTCAAAAGTATAAAAACTCGACTGTACACATCATAAAACAGTAGAAAATAAACGAAAGTGACTAAAAATAACTACTTATTTACTCACAGATACTACCTTACTCTTAACAGAAACTTGCGCCTTTATTCCCTGCAGCCCGTGTACAGTCACCAGCGTTAATATCTGCTACAGCGGAGCGTGCAAAAATATCTGACACGTCCTTCCGGCCCTAGAAAAAGAGTCGTATCAGATATTTATGCACGCTTGTTGTGTCAGATATTGGTGCTCGTGACTGTACCTATTCACAGCCACCTAAGGCACTTGTCTCACCGCCGACGATGAGCGAGAAGCGAGTAGAGCGAGTAACTAGAAAACGAGTGGGCGAGCAGCGAGAAGCGAGTGTAGTTTTGTCGCTCGACTGTAAGCGTGTGTTCGCGTGCGACGGGCGATTACTCGCTCCACTCGACTAGCTCGTGCGGGCGGCCGCCAAGCTGACATCGCTGAGCGAGTATCTATAGCTCAGCGAGTTTTATAGCTCTTGTCGCTGCGACAAAAGATGTAAGAGCGAGTTCTCGCGACAGTGTGAACAGCCAGCGATCAACTATTAATACATGTGTCTCTTTTACTCACAAGGATCTTATATCTTTTGTGCGTTTCTTGAGCGAGAAAATAGTCGATAAGCCAATCGTTTCCTCGCTGGCGGTAGACAGTGCCTTACGGAGGGTAATAGCTACCTTTTATTGTGCATTTAAATTTTGGCCAATCAAAAGAGGCACGTTAATTGGTGAGGCCCTGACGGCTTCCGACCGAGTCTGTCAAACGATTAGCCCCCTGCCGCATCCGGCCTCGTCGAGTGGTACACTCATGCCTGACTCATACTATCCGTATTAAAAAAAGTAATGTTTTTCTGTTATTTTGTACGTAATTTTCCGTTTTAGGTATTACCTATTTCATAACTTAGACTGCTCTTTACTTTTAAACTACTAATAATTCTCAAGCAAACCTAGTCGTAATAGATTGGTTTTTTGGAATCTTTTTGTATTTTTTATTTCAATTCCAAATTTTTTGTTACTTTTACGGTCATCCCGTAAAACCTATATCGAAATATATATTATATATATATTTTACACAAAAAGATTCCAAAAAACCAATCTTAATTTGATTGCTTAATAACGATATCTCTTGTCCGGGTGAGCGGTTAGTTCCGATGGAGTGCCGAAAAGTTTCTCGATGAGGGCTACGGCATAGATGTCGCTAGTGTCGCTGCTTAAGTGGCCCAATAAGAAACAACACAAGCTGAGATATGAGGTGCATAGGAGAAATTCGTGTCTGTATCGTTGTCCAGCGGTGGTGTAGCGGTATAGCACACGGCACGGAATGCCGAGGACCTGGGTTCGATTCCCAGCGCTGGTCTTATTTTTCTGGTTTTTCTGTGCATCTATATTTCAGTTTGTATTTTCGATAGTCGTAATAGATTTCCTTGTTAATTTGATATATTTAACTTCATGCTATTTTTTCAAAAATAGCAAAAATTTGCACTTCTAGGTACTGTGGGGACTGTAACTTGGTAAGAGCTTAGGTACTGGGGATCAACGCGCGTGACTTTAAACTGTTATGAAATAAATAGCATCTTCAATCATTAATTAATTATATTTTATTTTAGAACTTGGTAGCACTTATAAATAGATTTACATAAAATGGCACCAGCAGCTTAGGCTATCGGGAGCAATCTGCTCTCCGGCATGTAATACCCGCTGTCAATCTAAACTGCCAGGTGGTCAGTTTTACCACCTGCCAGCGGTATACAGCCTAGTTCCTACAGTACCTATTTCGCAAACGAATCGCTTAATCGAAAAATCGTTTCTACAACCCCGTGATAATTTTAAAAGACCTTCCAACGATACCCCACACTACATTATAAGTTAAGACGAGAAAAAGAAACTACCCCTACTTTACTTCTATGATTTTTTCCCTACATTTTTTTTACTGCTTTGTCCGCGTATTTGCTAAAGTACCAGTCGAATGGTGCAGTCTGATCTTAGGATTTGTTTGTCGTAGTGTTTGTGGGCCCTATAACAGAATGATGGCCAACTCTATGACGCCGGTAGAGTTGCCAGGTACTCAAACGTAATAGCCGGACGGACCAGCCAGTTTGGCCGGACTTTTGGGCAAAAAGGCCGGACGCCCCATTATTAAGGACTAGCTTATGCCGGAAGCTTCGAACGCGTCAAAAAAAACTTTTTTTTCGTTATAAATGGTAGCCTGTGTGCTTCCCAGAGTTATAAACTCTATACCAAATTTCATCTTAACCGGTTCAGTAGTTTAAGCAGGCAGGCAGACCGACAGACAGTGAACTACTTTTGCATTTATATTATAACATTAAGTAGGGATTTTGTAGGGGTTTTGTTGTTTTGTATTTTGTGTCTTAGTATAGGTACTTATGACAAAAATTAGTTGTAATGTCTACGGTTATTATAATTTTTATTTTTATGAACTTATCACTGGTCAATTGTAAAAAGAATAACAAAAGCCTAACTATGTCCGGCTTTATCCGGACGCCTGGCAACCCTAGACGCCGGTGATTGCTCGTCTGACCGGCGCGTGCGCCGCGTCCGGCGCGGGTCATCGCGTCGACCTCTGCCTTGTAATGATGCGTAACTTATAGATAACCGGGTCAACCCAGTTGTAACAATTAATTAATTGTAATAACTAAGTTTAATATAACACATTATAATTATGTACGTATGCGTATGACAACATGATTCTATCGACAGTTGAAATTTTAATTCTTCAAGTCCATCATCCCAGCCTATATACGTCCCACTGCTGGGCACAGGCCTCCTCTCAGAATGAGAGGGCTTGGGCTGTAGTTCCCACGCGGGCCCAGTGCGGATTGGAAACTTCACACACACCATTGAATTGCTTTGCAGGTTTGTGCAGGTTTCCTCACGATGTTTTCCTTCACCGTAAAGCTCGTGGTTCAAATGTAATTTCGCACATGAATTTCGAAAAAACAGAAGTGCGAGCAGGGGATTGAACATATTTTGGTACATATTTTTGTTTTATCATATCACTCACAGAAAAAATATAATTAGATCCATTGCACCAACAACCCTAAAAGTAGGTAGTTCAGCATATTGCACGCGAAACCGAATTGTAAAATTGTAGGTAGGTACCTACAAGTACAATAGCCTTCCCGCTGATTTTAAAACCATAAGTGACTGTGTTAAAATATTTAAACAACGACAGAGTTTATAGCTATTAAGTCAGTTTTTTAATTCATGAGCGAATTTACATTAATAATTTACCACGGGCTTTATGGATACGCCACTGGCTCTAACAAAAATAAACACGTAACTGAGCTATATCATGAAAGTAAACATTAAATCCACAGTCAAACCCCTAGGCAAAATCACAACGAAATTACATGCATTTTAGCTCCAGTCTGTCTGAATACATCCGGCACTGCGCAGGAGTGGCCTCGAGACTGATATTGCCATAATTCTCGCGCCTAGGGTTGCCGTTCGGCAGGATTTGCACTGACGTATCAGGATTTTTGACCCTTTGCCAGGATAGCGGCCGGACTTGGCAAGTGTTAAGGTTTTTAGAAATAATGAATTTATTACAGTTTATATACAGTTTTGTTTAATGAAATTATTAACGTAAGATAGCTGATAGTAGATAAATATTCAATCAAACAATTATCTTTCAAAATATATCCATATTTTTTTTTGTTAAATTAAAACTCAAGTGCGTCGTTCAAGCTACGCCAAATCTCTCTTATTTAGTATGTCAGGACTTTTAGGGAGATGTCAGTATTTTATCAGTACACTTCATTTTTAACCCACGACTATGATAACCAAATTTTTCTCAGTCATGTATTAAATAACTATAATTACAAAATAAAACAATTACCTGTAGGAAACACTGATTTATTTCGTAAAATATTAATTTATTTACGAAACAAAGCCCTTTTATAGTCTTTCAATATCAAATAATAGTATAATACGAGGTTTCCAAAAATACCAGCGCACGGCAGCGGCCACACAGTGAAAGTTGAGTAAACGATAAGAACGAAATTTCTTCCGTAGTGTTGTCGCGGCCGTTAATAAATGCCATCCTTGTCTATTTATGAACGCATTCTGCAAGAATAAGCAAGCGAGATATAGGTCTGCCAGTTTATATTTGTTAGTGAAATACGTCACCCGCCCAGGACCGGGAGCCGGTCGCTTGCCACTTAAGGGTTTTTGACAGCGTGCCGGGAGCCGGTCGCCTGCCAAACAAGGGTGTGCCGGGACCTGGACGCTTGCCACTCCAAGGGTTACTTCTTTAGTTAACTTTTGTTTGTATGTAATGTAGTAAAATAAAATGGAGCCGTTGCATTTGCGTAAAACGAGACCAAATTCTGCTGTGCTTTTTTGGAGTCCAATTGGACCTATTAATACACCGGTCTCATGTAATATTAAATAAAAAACATTGACTTTCTAAAGGAAGGTCATTATACCAGGAAAAATCTCAACAGCGCGATGCAGAATGGTGACTGACACTGGACAGCGACATCTAGCGGTGAACTTAAAAACTAAAAATTGTATGCAGAAGTGAAGTCGTGTGATTAGAAAGGAATTGTGCACACTAACGCCATCTGTTGAGAAATTTCATGTAACTTAAAGTAAACAAAGGGAACTAAGTAGTGGATTAAAATCTATGAGAATTTAGAATTGTGTGACGGTTTAACATCCCGCCCACCAAGGACAACTGTAAACATTGTCCTTTAGTTACAATATAACTATAACATTTAAGTGATTGGATGTAATTAAATTCACCCATCAAGCGGTATACATACTACTAGTAACGCTAACAAAAAAATCAGCACAAAAAACTTATTAGCTGCTGCTTCATGCTTCATCATGACTAGCTTTTGCCCGCGACTTCGCCCGCGTGGAATTCGGTTATTGCGCGCTGTTCCCTCGGGAACTGGCATTTTTTCCGAGATTAAAAGTAGCCTATGTCACTCTCTGACCCATAAATTATCTCTATGCCAAAAATGACGTCGATCCGTCGCTCCGTTTTGACGTGAAAGACGGACAAACATACTTTCCTGGACATAATTTCTTTGCGAGTTCTGCCTTTTTGCAGAATTAGTGTTTGCCAAATGTTTCATTTGCCAACTGTTTCATTTTCCAACAGTTTCATTTCCCAACTCCCAATTTTCTCCGAAACCAAAAATTTTCTCAGTGTCGGTATTTTCTTATGCTTTTATTAACCATCGACGCAAAAAGAGGGGTGTTATAAGTTTGACCGCTATGTGTGTCTGTGTGTCGGTCTGTCCGTCTGTGGCACCGTAGCTCTTAAACGGGTGAACCGATTTGAATGCGGTTTTTATATTTGAAAACAGGGTTTCTAGCGATAGTTCTTTGACATGTTTTATTAAAATCAATTCAGCCTTTTTTGAGATATTTAACTTTTAAGCGACAATTTCGGGGGTTGGAAACTTAAAAAAAGTTGGAAACTTTTTGTTGGTAAGGTCAGTCCATATATAGCAACCCTCGCGCCGGTCCACGGTGGATTAAAGATTAGTCGCAGGAACCAGCGGTGCGCCGGCGCCGGTGAATATTGTGACAGAGAGCATTGTTGTCACGAAGATATACCAAGAGTGGCATATAATGTAGATACTTCAAGAAGAAAATGGCGGATACAGCGGCGTAACTATATAGGGTGGCAGGGCTGGCAAAATGCCACGGGCCCCCGACCCAAGAGGGCCCCCGACCCATGAGGGCCCCGGCCCAAGAGGCCGCGAGCTCAGAAATATTTTTTTAACATTGTACCTGAGTATTTTATATTACTTAATATTAAACTAAGTACAACGTGACGATTTTTACTTACAGGGTCCCATCAAAAGAATTTGCCACTGGCCCCAGATGGTAATGTTAATAGGATAGAATTAATTAGTAGCGTAATGATAAGATGGCATAGGATATTATAGGATTATTGGGAATCCTGGTCATTATGACACATAAATGTGTCACAACTCATCCATCTATTTAAGTATGTTTATCCATTGCCTATACTATTCATAGCACAACCTTCGCTTATTTTGGGGCTAGGTCTATTGGTGTCCCGCGATATTTATTTAAAAGTTAACTAGTCTAAGTAGCGAGTGGCTTAAAAACCGGCCAAGTGCGAGTCGGTCTCGCGCACGAAGGGTTCCGCGTTACGTACCATTATCTGTTCAACATAAGACATTAACAAAAAAAACACGTTTGTTGTATGGGAGCCCCCGGCATGGAGCGGCAACAGAAATACATAATCTGTGAAAATTTCAGCTGTTTAGCTATCACGGTTCATGAGATACAGCCTGGTGACAGACGGACAGACAGACGGTCGGATAGCGGTCTTAGTAATAGGGTTTCCGTTTTTACCCTTTGGGTACTTAAGTATAAGCAACTGGTCCTAACCTGTTTGTGTCGGAAACTAGGATAAATATAGCTTAGGTTAGGTTAGAGTTGCGTCAAGGCGTGAAGCGCCTCAGCCACGCGGAATAGGAGCTCCGCGAAGCGTAGGAATTCATCATCATCATGTCAGCCGTAGGGCCGTAGGACGTCCACTGTTGGACATAGGCCTCCCCCATAGACCTCCAGTCGCTTCGGTTGGCAGCGGCCTGCATCCACCGTGAACCCGCGGTTTTAACCAGGTCATCCGTTCATTTCGTTGGTGGACGTCCTACGCTGCGCTTGCCAATCCGCGGTCTCCACTCCAGAACTTTCCGGCCCCAACGGCCATCTGTTCTCCGTGCTATATGGCCTGCCCATTGCAACTTCAACGACCTTCTTTTACGTATCTCCTCATTTCTGATTCGATATCGTAGAGAAACCCCAAGCATAGCTCTCTCCATAGCTGGCTGAGCAACTCTGAGCCTATTTATTATAAGCCCTAGATACTTATAGTGAACCTTCACGTCTCGGATCCATATGTACTCACTGGCAACATACATTGGGTTAAAGACTCGTCTTAATTTTGGACGAAAAGACATATGTATCAGGTATAAAGTAATCACCGATGATTACTACATTAGCATAGCAAGGTAAAAATTGAATTAGTAATACTAATATCTATAAATCGGAGTCGAGTGTGTAGCTGGGCTAGGCGAGGCCGGGGATAAATCTCTGTTTAGTTGTAGATGCCGTCCAAAATGCTAGCGCTGTAAACATCATAATCACGTGTGTCCACGGCCACGGACGGCACGAGCTAAGGTGATTTAACTTTGAACGTGAAACTAACAGTGAGACTCATATTTAATTGAATAGGCCCGGATAACTTACGTCTTAAATCGAGTTTAGCTCGACGTGTTTAGGGGTTGCAACCGCAGCAGCCGCCGAGTCGCGTTGCTCCTAGAGGAAGGGTACGAATTAGCCTGAAACAGTAGCTAAACTCGATTTAAGACGTGAGTTAGCCGCGGGTTTACCTATTTCATTAAATATGATATTTTAACTCTCGATACTACCGTACTCGCAACTCACCACTTCAAATGGAACTTCAAGTGTCGATTTCATAAATGTATCCCTTTATGCCTTAGAACTTGCTTTATGACTAAAAATGGAGAGTGAACAGCGTCTGTCTACCACCTGCCTGCAGCGCGTTATGCGATAATTTGGACACATTGCTCGCAGAGATGCTAGCAATATGGAACGACTGATGGTCACAGGAAAAGTTGAGGGTAAAAGACCCAGAGGCCGGAGCCCAAGACGATGGTCTGATCAGATCTCAGAGCAGATCAACCTACCAATCAGCGCTGCAATCCACCAGGCAGCTGATCGTAACCGATGGAGAATTGTTGTTGACAAGCTGAAACGGAGTCACGATCCTCAGCAATGAGGGAGCGATTGAGAAGAAGATGCCTTCGAGCAACACGGGCTTCCTGTTGCTCTAAGCTTTATGCCGGTTTTATTATCAATGGTAATGGAAACGCACACAGCAATAAACGGCTAGCCCATTTGGCAGCGGCGCAGTCGTCGTCACTGCTTCGCTAGACGAAAAACAAGCCAACAATCTTGTAATCTTGTAACACAACACAATCCTCTTTAATCTCTTCAACTAAAACTGTTGAGACATAATGATTATACAAGGTGGTAATTAAATAACTGAAATCCTCACACACACCAACAATATTTTTATTTCAAGTTAGTTGATGGCAGTTCCGTGATACCTATTTGTTTATTTATACAGAGGGACAGCCGGGGGCAGCATTAATTATTTATTATCAATTTAATTGTCAGTTTTACGCAAATAGCAATACTTTTGTGTTCAGATAATTTTCAGTACCTAACAGTTCCGATGCTTATGATTTTCTTCGAAAAGCGAGAAATCTGTACGACTAATGTTTGCGTAGATATGATCGCTATGTTGACAGCCAGTGATCCGCTCTCAGCTTAGTGATAAGTGCAGGCTAAAAATTAATCATTGAGATAATCAAACAATGCGATCTGCGTCAGCGCACAGGACACCTTCACGCCACGTTGATTTAGGGTTGCCAACTATTTCTTGGGAAAAAATAATGCTTTGAATAAAAAAAAATACTGTTACCCGCAAATGAAAACACGGTACTTACAAAAAAGGTTACCTCCACGAATTATTTAATTAAATCCATAACTTCTTTTGATTTTTGAAATTTGATAGATTCTTCTTCGCGTTGAATTTCCTATTCTAAAATTATAGTTAGTACCTGAGTGACCGAGCTTTGCCACACAAAAGACCAAGCTAGATCGTTTTCTCATCCCCGAAAACCCCAACATACCTACCAATTTTCATCGAAATCGTTGGAGCCGTTTTAGAGTTTCTAATTATATATATTATTGTCAATGATTTGATTTGTGATTCATCAATTCATCATACTTTTGTTTTTACGACTGAAAACTGGTGCCGTATTGTTTATCCCTACGTAAAAATACTTATGCAAAATATTTGCAGCGATAAAATGTTTTTGATTCCTAAGATTTGAATTTGAATTTCGAATTGGAAGTTATGCAATCAGCCAGTGGGTCGGTGGTCGGCAAAGGTCGCCCCCCCCCCTCTATCGATCGGGAGTTGCATAACAGGCTGTGGTAGCACTAGGTTTTGCGCATTACACTATCTAGGTACTAATTTCAAATTAATATTATTGAGGTTTCCTGTGACTGGCTAGTCGGCGTATCTTCTTCTTCTTCTCTTTTAAAATATGGCTTTTGCTGTCCTAATTAATAGGACAATTTCGCCAGTGTCAAAGTAAACTCTCTTTGGGAGGGACGTTGTACGGTGGTTGTAGTTTTTGCAACTTGATAGTAAAATTCCAGAAACCACGTGGAGACAACTTGCGCGTCGGCGTATCGTTGGGTTCGTTTGAGAACTTTGACATTTAATTTTAACCTAATGTGCCAATCGCAAGCAAGACTGAAGTGTCAAACAGATCTCTCGATACTAACGCCTTCTAGCGATAAAAATCAGTAAACTAACATGACATGGCGAAACTATAAGGGTTTCTTAGGTTTACGGAACCCGAAAAAGGACGTTCGTAATTCGACTATTCGTAATCAATCTTTCCGGCTGTTCTTTTTCATCCTCATTTAATTTTATCAAAATCAGGTCCGCAATTTATTCATTTAAATTTGTAGTCGGTAAATGTAGGTAAGTATGCTTTTTTAGAAAAAAGTTAAATGATTCAAGAATAAAAATGCTAACTTAACAATAAGAAGTCCTTACCTAAGGAGTTTCATTCATATCTCAGTTTCAATGAAATCCACGAGGGTAATATAAAAACAACTCAACGTAGTACTACACTACTATAAGACTCAACTTCTTACGACTGCTTTTTATTAAGATGTACAATACTATCCACCTTATTACTGTATGATCTTTAAGCTTCTGTTTCTAAAGGGATTTTGTAAATGTCTTCAATCACTTTTTTAGAGGTTTTAGATGTCTTTTCGTTGTTCTTGGCCATAGCATAAACCAACAAAATAAACTCTTCATTGTCTTCTTTGGGTATCACACCCAAGTACATTGAACTATCTTTTGCCCGCGAATCCGTCTGTAAAAAAACATTTATCGCTATCCCACGGGGACTAATTTACGTAGAACTTATGATACAATGACTAAGTTTCATTTCAAACTAGCCTGTTGTCTGCGACTCCGTCCGCGTAGTATTCGTTTGTCGCTATCCCGCGGGAACTATGTAATTTTCCGGGATAAAAACTATCCTTTATCCTTCCCTGGGACTCAAACTATCTGTATACCGAATTTCATCTAATTCGGTTCAGCGGCTTAGACGTGATTGAGTAACAAACATCCAAACATTATATTCGTAATATTAGCAGGATCATGTTTTACGATACCTACAGCATAATTATCCGCAAATATTTTTCCAAACAAACCTATACCAAAACACGACAATTCACGGGTAAGCAAGCGAGCATCAGCCCCCTCCCTCTTTGGGGGGTAGGGGCCCTTGGTTACGTAACTTGTGACCTAGATCCAGCTGAACTGGGCCAGATAACGGAAAAATCCCCCGAATTACATGGGTATTTGGGGCTTTGAGGAAATTTTTTGGGGAAAATTCAATGCAACTGCTGACCATATTAACCGTGCTTTTGTTGACTTTACTTGTATTGTTATGCAATGTACATATCTAGACTAATACATACACCGGGAGAAGAAAAACTATAAAATAAAAACCGACAAAAATATATTCTCTATTATTGCGAAAGTAATGACGTGAATAAAACATATCTATCTAACATCGAAGACAGATAATCTCTACATGCTTAAAAAAAAGATCTGTTGGCAGTAGATTAACCTTGGAACATTTTTCCCAAATACCTATTTAAGCTATAACATAACCTAACCAATCTTATAATGTTTTAAACTTTCGTGATTTTCATTATTAACTCTACTCCGTGACCATGGCCTTTGCAATGTGGTCGAAACATCGAGATAATTAATACTCGTTCTTAGCGTGATAGGTCCCGCATTGTGGTACTAGCCAGTCTTTTTGAGGGGATCCCGAAAAAGTCAGGGAGAATGTAAGGCATCTATCTGGAAACACTGCTTAGATTGCAGCGAGTGCCTACACTCCAACTGTGCCAGAGAGAGCTGAAGAGACCTCGTATAGCTGCGATGTATAGACTTTAGGACGTGGAGTATGGATTTTTGTTAAATTTATTGCATAACTTCGCCGGGCTTTGGAATTTGACGTGCAATTTATTTTCACGGTAAACGTCCAGTACCCAAATTGCGAGTGACTTTTTAACCCCCGACGCAAAAAGAGGGGTTATAAGTTTGACCTCTATTGTGTGTATGTGTGTGTCTGTCTGTGGCACCGTAGCTCTTAAACGGGTGGACCGATTTGAATGCGGTTTTTTTTATTTGAAAGCAGGCTTTCTAGCGATATTTCTTAGATATGTTTCATCAAAATCGGTTCAGCCGTTTTTAAGATATTGAACTTTGAAGTGACAAAGTCGGGGTTCCCTACTTTTTGTTCGTTAGGTTATACCCGACTGCAGAATGATCTGGGGAGTTATCCGAGTCCCTAATTCTACATTTATGATTTGATAGGTGATGATTTTGTGTGGAACAAAAGGATATAAATGACATCAGGTCTATCCTCCTGAGTACTGACGTTTTTTAACAAACTTAGTGCTTAAGACCTAGACGTGGTTGACCTGCTTTGTTATTTCGGATATTATTTCAAAATTCTTAGAATTCTTTATTCAATGAACAATTTGTAGGTACTTTATTAAGTACATTCGGCCGTTATTCTTAGTGTTAATTAGTCCTTTATAAAGTACCTACGCGAGGACCCAGGAGGCTATGGATCAGCCATCGAAGTACCTAACTATTTAACTAAGCGACCAAATCTAGTAGAATCCAAAGACTAAGATTGTAGGTATGCAGTCACCGTAAGAGGTTGTAAAAAAAAAACTTAATATTTACAACCACCTTAACCGATTTATCCACATATTTCTGGCCATCTTCAACTTCACCATCCACTTCTCTCTTCCTTTTTGTGAGTGATCATAACTGTTCTCAGGATGATGTTTCTGTATGGCTTAGGTACACGTTACTACGATGCAGATAGCAGATACTTTCCTAAATTGTAGATACTTTCCTAGAGTGTTTATTTAGGTATGCAGTCACCGTAAGAGGTTTTAAAAAAAATCTTAATATTTACAACCACCTTGACCGATTTATCCACATATTTCTGGCCATCTTCAACTTCACCACCCCCTTCTCTCTTCCTTTTTGTGAGTGATCATAACTGTTCTCAGGATGATGTTTCTGTATGGCTTAGGTACACGTTACTACGATGCAGATAGCAGATACTTTCCTAGATTGTAGATACTTTCCTAGAGTGTTTATTTTGTTTTTCACATGTGTGTATACTAAATACATTCACCACCACGCGCCGGGTATTTTTCCTTTATCGGAGATAGGTCAGAAACTAACGAAATATTAGAATATTCGAGTCCCATTTCAAATCCGCCATATGAACTCTATGGTCTTTGAGTCTAATCATCACAACTTTTCGAAATCCGTAGTTCTACATCTACCTCTCTAGTTTTTAAAGAGAGCTCTTGTGTAAAAGGGGGAGAACTCCCGGACCTTTGATGTGCTGAGAGCTCGCTGTAGACAAGTGCTTTTTATTCCTTGCATTATGCTTTTAATTACGCTGTTGTATTTATGTTGTGTGGATAGGTACACATTAGGGCTATTCGAGACCATAGTAAATAGGCTGCTACTGAACTAGTAATCAACATCTTGGGCCTCGTCTGCACTGAGGTGAGATAGATAGCATCAATCGCTGGTGTCACTGGTCAATTTTAAAGTACAAAAAAGTTACTATGAAAGCACCTTCGCTCAGTATATTTCTTTGTTTGCGTCTTGCGTCAAATCTTGCAAGCTAATTTTAATACATTTCCAGTGGTCGGACATGTATACCTAGGTAGGTACTATACACACATACGAGTACTTACCTAACTATTATGTAGCTTTGATGACAATGTTAATACAGTCAGCAAAAATAAGCTTTAATTAAAAATATTTTTTTAGGAGAAACTTATTTGATGATATTTTCCTTAGACTAGCGTACGAGATATCTACAAACTTTCAGTATAGCCTTTGATGAACTAAGATGGAAATGTTTTGAATATTCTTTTTCTCTTTCTTCTGAATCTTTGTTAAAGAGAAACGATGTCGTGACAGTGATACCTGCGAAAGACTCGAAACATTAGGATTTCTGAAGAAGACACTAAATAAGTTTTGTAACGGTGCGATTCTCCCATTAAACTTTAACCTTTTTCGATATTTTCCACGCATGCGATTTAGTATCTTTGGCATTTCGGGATCAATTGACCTTTTAAATCGTTGGCAAGCGGCATTTATTCAAGCATTGAATGTTCCAGTGAGCTTCCCTTTGATCTAGATGTGTATCTATTTAGACAGGATGTAGAAGTACCTACCTAAATCAAATATAACGTAAATATTAACGTTTATTACAGACCAGCTTAGGGTCCCTAGGTTGTTAGTAGATAATACATAATCTTATTTAAAAAGGATGGAAGGAAAGCATAACACAAAAATTCTTCTAGTTTGCAAACTTTTGATGGGATTTCTTTGAATTTATTTTATGACTAGCTTTTGCCCGCGACTTCGCCCGCGTGGAATTCGGTTATTGCGCGCTGTTCCCTCGGGAACTGGCATTTTTCCGAGATTAAAAGTAGCCTATGTCACTCTCTGACCCATAAACTATCTCTATGCCAAAAATGACGTCGATCCGTCGCTCCGTTTTGACGTGAAAGACGGACAAACATACTTTCTTGGACATAATTTCTTGCGAGTTCTGCCTTTTTGCAGAATTAGTGTTTGCCAAATGTTTCATTTGCCAACTGTTTCATTTCCCAACAGTTTCATTTCCCAACTCCCAATTTTCTCCGAAACCAAACAATTTCTCAGTGTCGGTATTTTCTTATGCTTTTATTAACCCTCGACGCAAAAAGAGGGATGTTATAAGTTTGACCGCTATGTGTGTGTCTGTCTGTCTGTGGCACCGTAGCTCTTAAACGGGTGGACCGATTTGAATGCGGGTTTTTTTATTTGATAGCAGGTTTTCTAGCGATGGTTCTTAGACATGTTTTATCAAAATCGGTTCAGCCGTTTTTGAGATATTGAACTTTGAAGTGACAAAGTTGGGGGTTTTGCAACTTTTCGTTGGTATGGTTATAGAGCACAGTATGTTAGGCTAGGTTTGTTTTATGAAAGTCGCGAAAAAAATATAGTTTCAGAGAATATCCTGAGTTGGCAAATGAAACATTTGGGAAACGTGAGTTGGGAAAAGGCAGAGAACCATTTTCTTGGCATAAGTACATAAGTACAGTCACCCGGTGACAGTTTCCAACCATAATAATACTAGATACGTCACAATGGCTGTTCATAAATCATTACCGATTTCGCTTGTCAAACTATTTAAAAAACAAAGCTACATCAGCTGAATGCAAACGAGCGTGACTTTACGAGCGCACACAATAACATACGAGCAGTAAACGACGGCCGAACGAAGCCATACGTTTGTCATATTTATAGCATCGATTGTTTCTTTGATCCAAGTTTATGATTTGTAGACAGACTTGCAGTGCATTTGCGAATTGACATTTTAACAGCTAGGTATTTACAGATGATGATGGTACGTAAAGAACTTGTGGGTTTAGAAGAAATGTTGAATCTTTTTTGCCTTCGTGGTCGTTATCTCGTCGGTCAGTCAAAACTCATGAAGTTTTAAAGAATCCAAAGCAGAAAACAGTACATTTTTTCATTTAGACATGAAGGGAAGAAAACATTTATTGGTGACAACATCGAAAAATATAAATATAATGCACATGTCTCGAAATGGTCCAAAATCAGCAAACTGCCGGTCTTACGTACCTACGGCGCTGATCTTCCTTTGGGACCATCAGGTCACCACACAGGTCAGGTCATATGTCATAAAAACCCCAGATACTTTTGATGTTGTGTGAAATCGCTATCAGGAGTAAAAAAACCGACAGCGACTGATCAAATAACTGTTTCACATCTCAAAACTTGGCAGAAAGTATGCGGAGTTCCAACCTGTGTAGATGGAGAGGTATTTGAGGAGACTACCCTCTTTTGTTTTCGAATGCTTCTTCTCTTTATGTTTGGCCAGCAATTTCAAATATTTGAAAATGAAAAAATGAAAATAATTTGGAATTGGACCGCTGCCACCCGACCCGGCGCATATAAACTGCACAGTGAACTTGTCATTTGGTCCGAATTGTAAACAGGAAGCGTTCGGCTTTAAATAAATAGATTCAGACACGACTTTAACTGATGTAGCTGTAGGTAAATAACTGCAAACGATATTAATTATACACGGAATCTATGTATTATCTGGAATTTCAATGATAGATTTCCCTGTTCCTTATTGCCCTCTCGAGTCCTTATGGGTCCTTTCGTGCCACCGACTTTAACATTAACAAAAAAACACTAAAAGTTTTACAGCCTATATTTTTTCTTCAGTCAATCGCAATGCAATAAATTTGCTTGTAAGCAATAAAACTGCCGAAAGCGAAGTGTTAATTTGATTCAATTGAGGCAATTACAAGTCGTGCTACTGTTTTATCTTGAGGTTCAGTATCTGGTTTGTGGCAGAATACGGGCGCGGGTCGTGGTCGAGGCCAGCTGATTGGGGTTAAACGATCTTTATTGGTTTATCAGAGAGCAGAGGCAACGAAAGAGTTCAAATTCAATTAATAAATTTCAACATCTCTTGATTTTAGATTCATTTAGGTGTTACACTTAGCTATCAAAATCTTTTTGTTACTATAGGAAGTGCTTGTGGAAATTCAATTTGATATTGATAGCTCACTAATGACCCTTTGGCCCATAACCCCCTTAATACAGTCACCTGCATTCATAATATGCACAGCGGATAGTGTTGTGAAAAACGCTAATTTCGAGGCTTAAAGACTCGAACCCTAAAGACTCTCGAGTCAAGGCCGCAAAGAAGAAGACGGTTTCATGCATCCCAACGCATAAAACAAGCCAGTTCAATTCTCAAATGTAGTCGAGTCTTTAAGACTCGAGTCTTAAGAGTTCGAGTCTACCAGTACACTATCAAGCCTTTTCGAGTCGGTTATTCTACTCCACATCGATCCTATGTCATCTAATCACAAACTACAAAGACACAATATCCGCCAGTAGCTATTGTGATGGCTGAGCCTTGAGGACGCTCCCCGGCCTTGGGTGGCGTGGGAACAAACCGCCGGCGCCGCTGCCGTATTTGCGTATAAGCCTTGATGGTAAATTACGGTTGAATTAAGCCTGAGAAGCCGCCATTTTCTATATCGTGTTAGAAGACTAATAAAATAGAAAAAAATTGCAAAATCGATAGTGATAAGTATAAGGTCTAGCCTAAACAATTAGGTGAGGCAGTCAAAAATCCACTGCATTGCACGCCACTTTGGTGAAATAATGAACTATTAACAGTTAAATTAAGACCTTTTCTAACATTATTTTCAAGCAATAAAATATATATGAATTAAAGGTACCTAGGCCGAACGAAGAACGTTGCACTAATGCAAAGTTTCGTGTCTCTAACGCGCGATTAAAATTATCCTATCCGTTGTTTTCAAAGGACCAACTTTACTTTATTGCTAACCTGGTGTTTTTTCTGTATACTGTTTTTCTAAATTGTGTACTGTGTGGTGGCCTTTTCAAAACTATATCCTACTAGTTGTTACCCGTGGCTTCACCCCCATTGCAGTTTTTTTTTCTAATTTTGTTTAGCACCAACTTTGTCATCACAATAACGAACAGTACAAAAATATAATTGTTCAATTTGGTGCCGGTGGAAGTTACGAGTGTAGGTAGGTACATAATATTTCGGCCAATTATTTTTATTTATATATAGATAGATAATATATTTAACCAATCCATTGTGTATTGAGTAAATTCGATCTGACGACAAAAATATCAGCTCTATTAAGCCTGTCCTCGCCGCTATTATAATTTGATCGACCTTCTAGCTGCCCCAATAATGTCATCGCTGAATTACGGGGGACATTGTCATGCGATATTCCTATTTCCCTTTAATATTCTCGTCATAAGCAGGTACCAACTTCCAACTTCTTCCAACTTCCCACCAACCAACCCAACTCCAACTTCCAACTTCTTGGGAAAAGGCACGTGTGCTTTATTTTTAAATCAATCAATGGCTGAAAGTACATATACCATTTTGCATACCTCACCTCAGTTCGCGGTTTTAAATCTGAGTAGACCAAGGACCAAGTTTTATGATTAAGGTTTAAGAGATTGTTCATATTTTTTTGATTCAATACTTAATCTTCTACTGCAATACAACCAACCATCATTTCATCATCCATTCATCATTATCAGTCGGACAGAAGATAAACTGTTGAAGAAAGGACTTCCCCTTGGAACGCCACAACAAATGACAATTCGGCACCTGCAACTTTCGTGATGTCGTCGGTCCACCTATTGGGGGAGCTGCCAACGCCTGGCCGTCTAGCTCATACTCGACAATTGAGAAGCTGAGAACTTTTCTCCCCCCAACGGTTATCTTAGCGATGTGGCCCGCCCATTGCCAATTCAACTTGCATGTTCTTAGAACTATGTCGATGACTTAAGTTCTTCCGCAAATAGGTAATCCTGACTCTGTCGCACACTACGTTTAAGTACAGTAATAAAATTTCAAGCAGTTTACAGTGTCTAATCGAAAAAAGAGAGCTACTTTCATCGCGAGTAATTGTTTATTTGAATAAAAAACTGTGTCATTAGGCAACTGCGGATCGATTAAGATTTTTAAAAAGCACTTGGCCGATTCCCCTGGCGACTTCTGGAGCAGAGCCAAACCCGCAAAGAAGTGTGCACAGGCTCGCAGGAAACGTTGCTAGACAAGTTTGATGATTCTGACATTTGGGAGAACTAAGGTCGCGAGAACTGGACGTCAGCGAATTGCGGGGCGGGCAGTGGCGCGGCGAGTGTTTTCTCTGTTCATTGCGCGATCGAGGAGCTCGATACCCAGTGGTTACGTGGCCACACACGCAATGGATATTGAACAGAGAAATGTGCTGATGCCCTTCCCGACACGCGGTCCATAGGAATATCAATGCTGCTTGCACTCTGATTGAGGGTTTCTCTGAAAGGCAAGTTGGGGTTAGTATCGTGAGATCCGTTTGACAACTTTGATATTTGTGTCACGTTTGGGGTTGGTTTGTAACTAAATGAGCCAATGAGGGCTACCGATTTCGCGCTCACCAGTTGGCGCCACTGTAGACAAAGATCCTGGCTGAAGTATAGTAATTTGTTATTACGGGCGTTAAAATAAAATTTACATTTAAATCTTTTTTAATACCTTAAAGCCGTACTATAAAAATATCGAGCATGCCACAGTGTTGCGTAGTTCCGTTTTGTTCGGAAAAAAGGGAGTAGGTACAAAGGTTTCCGAAAGACAAAAACTGTCTCAAAACACAGACATTCATTGCCCCGTAACGCATATTTGCCATAATTAATATCAGGTATTGCAAAAAATTCACACAATTATTCTAATTAGATACAAATCAACCCGCGTAGCTCACCCAAAACAGTGACATTTGACATTTCGGTCATCTCTCGCTACACTAGCGCCTCTAGCGGCGAATTCATACGCGATAGCCCTCATTGCAAGCAAGACTGCAGGGCTACTACGAAATTCGAAAAACGACTGACGCTTATAGGTACTATTTACTTAATACGAGAATGAGAGGTACGGGCCGATACCAACTTCGATTTTCGAATTTCGGAGTAGGCCCTCTGTAACGTCAAGCAGACCCCACGTGCCCCACGCTACAAATACAAACCAGCCCGTCAGAAAATCATCGTTGATAACACTTTTTTTGGGAAAAATGATTTGCGGCGATCTTTCAAGTAAACAGGCAAGACCAATAGTGACCTATACCAACCGAATCCCGCTTGCACGATGGCCTTTATGGCTTCAATATCGAGCCAATGTTCATATTTAGAATCGTCTCCGGATTCAAAAATAGGCATCTGTATCTGGCTGAATATAACGCGGTGCTCTGCTGGAGTTCAAGTGATGATAAAAATAAATTTATCATTACTTTAGGGATCTTACGCATAAGCACGATATGATATTGCGACGTGCTGCAACCTGCAACGCGGCATCATTTCACGATGCGACGTCGTGTTGTGAAAAATCACGGTGCAATCCTTCGTAGGTTTCCAGGACCACGAACCATGCCGCGTCGTAGTATGACGTGATACTGTATCTTATGTATGTGTAAGCCCTTAAAATTGCTTTAAAGTGGTAGGAAAAAGAAAGCTGAGACGATGGCTCGACCAGCGAAAAGATGAACATATTCTTTACTTGTCTAGAAGTTATAGTGAATTTGTTTAACACTGAGTAAACTAAAAGAATTTCTTTGCTCACCCGCGACCTAGCCGCGCGTAGCAGGTGAGCAAAGAAATTCTTTTAGTTAATTGATATACCTCCGCAAAGTAACGCCCGATTCAATAAATTATTTATAACTGAGTAGTTTCGTAGGTAAAAAGAATAATATTCGATGTAGTCCGTCAGTTAAATTATCAGCATATCTGTATTGGATAAGTACTTACGTATTTTTAATGAACTATAAAAAAATTCTTTGCTCACCTGCGATAATAATAATAATATCATAAGGATGATAGCTAAGCTTATGCAAGATATGCGTGTTCATGCAGATCCTCCACACTGTAAGAACACACACAAATCACACATACCCATTATCACCACCACCACACACTACACTACACTGACGGGTTTCGAACGCAACCAAAGCTATTCTTTTACTTAGTTCATTGAAATGGACCTCCGCAAAGTAACGCCTGATTCAATAAATTGCGTATTTTTTTCATTGGTCAATCAAAAAAAAACCGGGCAAGTGCGAGTCGGACTTGCGCACCGAGGGTTCCGTACACATTTATAGGTATGTAAGTAAACGGGAATCGTGTCTTGAAGATATTTCTCGCTTTTTTCGAGTGATTTAATACATCCAGTGTATGCAGATACTGAAGTTTTATTTCCTACATTTAGCCAAGTTTTTTTTTGATAAAATAAAATATTATTTAAAGAATAAGTGAGTCTCTATACATAAATTACTGTACTAAAAGATTACGTAGCTCGCATTAGCCAATGAGGAAAAAAAAACTTTTTTGTGAAAAGTAAAAAACAATCATATCTCAGAAAATAACAGATAGGAAGCTGACACTTAGACGAAATAATACTTGTCATGAGGGCTCTTATTAAAAAAAAATACAGTGAACGTTTGGTGAAAGGGCCGCTTTTCCATGCAAACATGGCTACGCTCTTTGCGGCATAAACGGCTGCATCTTTTGATTGCGTTGGCTTAGAAGATTGATTTTTTTCACAGCTCTAAGGGACAGTAGTCCTCAGTATTTGATATAAATTTCAGCTTGATACCTCCACGCGTTCCCGAGAAAAAAGGTCTTGACAGACAAACAGACAGACGGACAAAAAGTGATCCTATAAGGGTTCCGTTTTTTCGTTTTGAGGTACGGAACCCTAAAAACAAAGATGAAGCGCGTCAAAGTTCGGAAGACCCTGCCCGAGACGTCACTTCTTAGTAAAAAGTGTAGGTACGTAGGTGATGTCACACGAAACGTAAACCGGCTATACTTACCTATGTCCACAATGTTTCGTTTAATTTGATAAAAGCAAAAATACGTAAGTACCTATCCTATATTTTTTAATATCTTACTGACGGACTAAGTAACTAACTATATATTTTTTGGATCTAGCCAATTCAAACAGATGCTAGTTAAGGCATAAAATAAACTACAGCGAGCTATCCCCTCATCTCCTGCAGACGCTATTTGCGTGCGCCGGCGCAGGTCGTTCACCCCGCGCCTGCCTCGCTTAACTGTCCAAATCTGATTCACCGTGGATTCACCACAGGATCTCAGTTACGGCTTCCCGCTTTGTCGTAGTTCTTTATCAAATCGTAGCAAAGGTTGTGCGTTTGCTTCATTGATTGACAAATTCGCAATAGTTGAACGTTCGCATGTATTGGGGCGTATCGGAATCGATTACGATCTATGATTGAGTCCGACGTTGCGTCCACGCCCGTATTTAGAGATGTGTGTACGCAGCCAACTCTACGGGTGGACAGAAAGAAATACCGTGGTTGTGGTTCTACGCGAACCATAGTAGATAATAATGCGGTTTCTATTACCTTTAGACTGTCAATGTCAAAGTAATATAAAATCCGTCAAATCGACATCGATTTGCAAAAACATGAGAAAATAACCTCACGGTGTGGAAGATAGACATTTAATGTTATTTATTTTATGTCAATCAATTTCGCAACATAACAATAAATACCAAAGCACTGTGTGACTAAAAGAAATGTTGATTCTAGACCCTTCTATATCTCTTTAAGGTGAACATTAAGGCTACTCAATCCCAGAAAAAGACTGAAAAAATATACTTAACTATTTAATGTTTTTTTTTTTTATATTAATTATATATACTTATTTTGACACTAAATTGGAGCTTTACTTAACGACAAGATGGTTTGAAAATTGAGGATATCTTATCATTGCTTTTATAATTATCTAGCTGCTACCCGCGGCGCGTGAGTCACCGGCCGTGACTCAATCCGCGTAGAATTGCATTTATCCCGCGGGAACTATGCAATTTTCCGGGATTAAAACTATCTTACGTCCTTCCCCGGGACTCAAACTATCTTTAGTTATACCGAATTTCATCTAAATCGGTTCAACAGCTTAGACGTGAAGAAGTAACAAACAAACAGACTTACAAATTTTGGCATTTGTAATATTAGTGGGATGATAAACGATTTTTGCGCAGACGCAATAAGTGGTAATAGAGTAAAATATACACGCCCGTAGAAATACTCGCCCGGATGCAGTTACAAATGCATTATGCATTTGCAGCGACATCCGCCGGTATTCTGCACGGGACTGGTTCGAGTTAGAGATATTTTATCCCTTGACATGTGATTATTTTATCATGTCCATTTCAATTAAATTGAAACATTTTAACTCTTCATTTGCATGATTCATAAGAAAAAGCTGATCGCATTTTCATACAAAAGTAGTTTCGTTCTAATTTACAAACAACACACTGAAACAAAATAAAACTTTGCGACTATAATGGGAGCAGCTATTTTGATGCTTATAAGTTTAGACGACCAGATGGCCTAGTGGTTAGAGAACCTGACTACGAAGCTTGAGGTCCCGGGTTCGATTCCCGTGTCGGGGCAGATGTTTGTATGAAAAATACGAATGTTTGTTCTCGGGTCTTGGGTGTTTAATATGTATTTAAGTATGTATCTATCTATATAATTATATTTATCCGTTGCTTAGTACCCATAAAACAAGCTTTGCTAAGCTTACTTTGGGACTAGGTCAATTGTTGTGAATTTTCCCGTGATATTTATTTATTTAATTAATTAGTTTTCGTTCATATTCAATGTACTTAACAAAATAAAATCACATTAATTTTAAGTTTTGTATGAGAAATGGAAATTCGTTATTGTTTTTTCCGTTACATTTTATTTTAACCAAACCTATACTCATCGCCATATTATAGATTCCAAAAAAACTATTCGTGTGTTGCCAATAAAATGAAAAAGTTTTGCATCGGTAAGTTTTAACTTTTCCAAATGACATACATAAGTAATTTATTTATATATAATTGTAAAATTAAAATTAAATCATTAAATGCAACCGCAAAAATAAATAATTTCATCTCAATATTAATTTCACCTACAGATATTTGGTTAAAACTGTTTTGTAGTAGAAAAGTTCATATTACAGTGGTAATACTTCAGGTTTTAACAACATTTGGATACTATTAATCTCATAATTTGTGTACCTTTATACTACTTACCTATTTAAAAATATGTTTGATATGCACATATACTTAAATATTGACAACAAATCACTGCAGCTACAGGTGACACCGGATCGTTGTTGGTTGGGTTGGTTGGTAGGTATTGATCATATTGTGATTACAATAGAAGACAGAATGATGCAGTTAGATGTTTTAATTGATGATGTGGTCGAACCTTAAAATAATACGAATGAGGATGAACTAAATTGTTCGGAAATTGAAGATTGAATAAATATTCATATATTAATAATGGTGATATATCACCATTATTGTTGTTTTTATTACTAATAAATAGTACGTAACTCCTTAGTCGCAGTGTATAAAAATATATATTTTTTTATTCGAGTAGGTATGTTTGTCAGTCAAACTCGTTATAACGGCCTAGGTTGGTCCTGCTCGTCTCCTCAATCACGCATTATGTATAAATATTTCCTGATCACGTATCTGGAACGCAATACAAACGAGTCCTTTAGATAATAGAATTTTCATTGCCCTCAAAACATAGCTGAATCAATCTGCGCCCATATGTCGTCAGTGTATGCCATAATATAGTGATTCAGAGTCGTGCTTCAAATCCAATCAAGAGCCGGAAAGCGTTGACCTTGACCGATTCTTATAAATTATAATATAAACAAATTAGAACCTCCATCTGGAGAGGTAATCAAACTATACGCGCCAGTTGTTTCATACAGTACAATCAAAATAATGTTTAGAGATGGCCCGAATGTGGTTTGAACCGAGTACGAACTTCGGCCGAACACTCGGTAAAAATAAAATATTAGGCCAAAACTAGCAGATTGTACAACAAGAGCATAAAACGAGTCATTTTATCCAAGACGTTCATATGGCCACCCGAGCCGGTATGGATAGACACGTCGAGGGGAAAATGGATTTAATGCTCGAGTTTTACACTCTGCTTTTCACTTCGATGGCGAGGAAATGAAATAGCAACAGTGAAAAACATTGTTCACTCACTACGTAAATTGTATTTTTCATGCATTACTATATATATATATATTTTTTTAGTTTTAGTGATTTATTTTGATTGATTTTTAGTTTTATATAAATAAAAAATGTATTCAAAAATATAAAGAAACTTCTTTGTTTGTGGCTGTTGACACCTAATTACCTTGGTCTTAGACGAAGATTTTATTTTATCTACATGCATATCATAACTTATTATATGTTCAGAAACGACTATCAAATGGCCTTTATTAAGAAACCTGGTATCTGCGGGTGCATCTTAATGTTTACATTAAAGTATCGGTAATACTTTTTTTAACAATGCATATTTGTACATATTGTAGAAAACTTATGACATGCATGTAGATAATAATTATTATTATAAATAAAACTTTAGTTTTTTATTATCTGTTTTATTTAAGCTTTGGTAGGTACTTCAAACTAGTTATCAGTAACACTAACTTAAAAATACAGGCCATATCTGAACATATTATAGAAAACTTATGATATGCATGTAGATAAAGTTATGTATGCGGCTATACATAATTAGGCATTATGCACCAGCCACATAAATAACTATTATGCACTAGTGCATAAACAGTCATTTTATGTCGCCTAGATCCAGCATAAACACCAACTTTACGAGCATGAGAAGTGAAAATTAGTTTTTTTTTTTTCAATAGGAGATGATCGACTGGTCGTGCCTGCAAGCTTTCGTCTTGACCACACTATTAACGGGAAGTTCTGTTCATAAATATTATTTATTAGTTAACAATAGAAAATAATCAAAGAACTGAATATTTGAATACAAGAAACATAGAATGTGAATGTGAACATGTATGTATAATATTAATACAAATTATTATTATACACGTTCACGTTCACATTATATATGTTTCTACAAGGCAAGTATGCAGTTCTTATTACTTTCTTTTACTAACTTATTACACTAAAATTCGTAGCAATTAAATACTTTCTAAGACGACACATCGTTAGCATGTTAGGCTAAAGGATAAGCGCCATCTATTGATCAGTGGTGGAACTAATTTTTGCATAAAACAATTAACTGTAGTCAGCGGCCGTTATAAAGTCAATCCTGACACATTGCAAAACTATGAAGTGAAGTATGAATATTAAAAATATGAATCATAGGCAAAAATGCAATGCTTACTTGTTGCGTGCGACAGAGTAGTAAATATGTCATTATTTCCAATGGTTGACATTAACAATAATCAGAAACCTCGTAGTTGTGCAATGTGTCAGGATAATGTACATTTTTCTGTGGCGTTGTTTATACGGGGTGGTACCAAATGATGTGATGATACTTAAACGATTTACTAATGTTTCGGCAAAAATTATTAAGCAAATTATTAGCTCCTAAACTATTTATCCCACGTTTTTATTTAGGCAAAATGGTATTTCCCAACTCAATGTTTCGCACTGATATCATTTCCCAAGTAATGATTTGATAAATTATTATTATGCAAATTATTACCTGGATTTTTTTTAAGATGTCAAATGTATTGATTGGCATACGTTAATTTAGCAACATATTGAATAGCATTCAACCTACTTTCCTTGTGGTTATCCTGGCTGCTATAAAAAAAAACTAACATCGAAGGCTAAGGCGGGAGCGAAGCAACCTGAACTATCCAAGTTGCTTCTGCTCCGAACCGTCTTGCTCGCTCGCTTCGGTCGCTCGCACAAATCAAATTTAAGTAAAACTTTGCCATATAAAAATTGGCCAAATAAATGTTATTTGACAATATGTTATTTGCCTAAGCCAATCATTTACTATTGATATAGTGTGATGAAGTAAAATTTTGCAATATAAAAATGTTGCGAAATAAGAAAAATGCGAAGAAGTTATGCCAACGATTAGTTTGCCGAATGAAACTTTGGCGAAAGGTTGGTTGCTATGTGAAATTTGGCGAAACATAATTCGCCGAAAAGGCGGTACACTTACTTAAACAGGTGATAGTGTTGCTTAAACTGAACAACTTTCTCCAAGGAACATAGGTCGAACAACAAAAAAAATTCAGACTCCCATACAAAATGTATTGGTTAGTTGACCAACTTACTATGGAAAGGCGAAAAAAAATCGGTTTTCGACCTATGTTCTGCGGAGAAAGTTGTTCAGTTTAAGCAACACTATTGCCTGTTTAAGTATCAATCACATCATTTGGTACCACCCAGAATTTTTTTTCCTTGAAGGACGAAGTAATTTCTCTGATTGTCATCTCAGGACTTAAGGACAGCCTTTTTTGACTCTAGGGACAACTACTAAAATAGTTTATTTTTTTAATCGGAGAATATAAAAAATACAAAATTAAATTTATTCTCATTTTGAAACATTGTTTCTTTCGTAGTAATAGTAAGTATTTAATAGATTTTTTACTATTAAAATTCCATTCGGTTAGTATAAAATTTCTAAGGAATAAATATGAATAAAGCCGAATAACCTCTCTATGTGTTTCTGACAAGGAACTATAAATATGTGCGAAGCGAAGCAGGATGGCCAGTGGTCAGGAAGTAGCGGATCCGTCTTCGTGGTTCCGGTTTATCTCAAATCTTATATCGCCACTTTATTTTGCCAAGGCATCAATATTATTCAGTCTTTATCCAATTCAGTATCGCAGATCATTATCGCACTGCGGATGATTATAACGGACGTCATCGGTTTACGTTACGTCAAATAAACAAATTCGGTTCAGTTTCTTTTCCAAAGCCGCTTGCGCGCCGATTACGCGAAAACGAATGAGTTTATTTTATTCCGTCGATAAATTTGGATGAAAAGCGTCAATGAAATTTGAGAACGTTTGAAATAACTCGATGCTGGATTTTGCAATAAACCGAAATGGTCGGATCAAAGACGCTGCAAAGAATTACTGTAATTGCTGCAGTATAATTTAGTTTCATTTTCTGCATAAAGTATAATCTTTTACTTTGAAAGATTGAAATATTTCTACTTTACTTATCTCATCAATCAAATAAAAATAAGTCATTTATTAAATAGAAAATTTACAATGTTATATTATACACATTACCTAATAAACTAAAGATAAATCCTGACTAAATAAAACAAAAATGTCAAATTAAATAGATCAATCAAATTAAAAATCTTGCTTCATTTATTACCTAACGGAATCATTTAAATACCATTTAAGACGTGAACATAAAAATGAGCCAAGTCTGTTGTGCAGTAAATAAGATTGTTATTCATAAACTGTGTTTTTTGTAAAGGTTTTCTTACAACTTTGTTTGTTTAGATCAAACCTTGCTACTCGATTTTTATCCACTTTTGGTGGTCGGACTTTTATTTTATCACTTACCTACATAGTTTTAAGCCCTACTCTCTTTAATGCGAGGTCCAAAAGACTAAGATATTTTATTGATGTGGTGTGAATGTGATGTGTGTGTGTGTTATGCTTTCTGACAATTTCAGTTATTTACTATCCAGGCCAGCGAACTAGATGATCATTTTGCAGATTGTATTTTATAAAACACAAATCGGTAGCAAAAATTACTGCTAAATATGCAAATAAGTACAAATCGTGAATAAAAAACTTTAAAAGTTGAAATAATTTCAGCGTCTCGGTCTCGGTACTCGTACAGATACTTAACGTATTTAGTTGGCAGTCAGGAAGACAGCACTCAAAATATTACATAGCAAGTAAAGCACTGAAGTAAGTACACGAAGATAGCTAAAAATTGCGATAGCTTTCGTAACTCGAACTAGAATCGTATTCTTAAATTATAAAAGCACGCAAAAACCTTCGAAAAAAAAACACGCACGTCGCTTAACTTGATTCTTAACTTGGCGCCTGCACTGCCGCGCTTCATTGCACCCGGATTCTTGTAGACAGACATTGCCTAGCGAGAGAGAGCTAAAAGCGGCGTGGAGACAACAGAACTATATCGGGCCAGCCCATTTAAGGAGCGCCGCGGGGCATCTGCAGCCCGGAATAGGCCATCCGAGCATCCCTTAGGGCTGACAGGTGCCTAAGTCAGTTCAACATTTTTGTCCAAATTAGTCACCATCATCATCATCAGCCGGAAGACATCCGCTGCTAAACAAAGGCCTGCCACTCCACCGGTTTCCCGCATAACACTCACGATATCGTCAGTCCACCTGGCGTGGCCTTCCAAACGCTTTGTCTTCCGGTTGGTGGTCGCCACTCGCGGACTTTCCTCCCCCCAGCGGTTGTCTGTTCTTCGAGCGGCGATTGACACTTCAACTTGCATGTTTTTTCAGCTATATCAGTGACTGTAGTTCCTCGACGAATTTCCGACAAATTCGTACCAATTGTTGACATGGTAAAGATTCTGTTACAGTTTCCAGGTTATCTACAAGTAGAAGTATAAGACGTTTAAAATCTATATATATAAAACACAGTCGTTGTGTTAGTTAGGTAGGTACACCATTTATTTATAACTCAAGATCGGCTGGACCAATTTTTATGATTTTTGTGTTTTTGGATTTGTCCTCCTCAGGAATAGGATAATACGAGTAAGTGAATAAAAATGTTGGTAAATTGTCGAAATATGAAATAAAAGAAAAAACATTTTCCAATACAAAATGGTCATGGTTTCGTAACTGTCAGTTATACCACATTCCCCACACATTTACAATAAGTTAGTTAGTTAATTAAGTAATGAAGATTTATGGGATTCGATTTTGAAATGCGTAACTAAATGGGGATTGGGGACGATGAGTGGGTTTTCACAGAGGTGAAATATCGCTAGATGGCGTTTGCTCGTGATTGGCTCATTTAGTTATTTAACCAATCACGAGCAAACGTCAAACTGACCTCACGATACTAGTAGCGCCATCTAGCGATATTTCACCTTTGTGAAAACCCTCTCATCGTCCCCAATCCCCATTTAGTTACGCATTTCAAAATCGAATCCCATAAATCTTCATTACTTAATTTGTATTTTTTTCAAACTGGTAAAAATACATTATAATAGCTATGTATGTATGTATGTATGTAAATACTTTATTGTACATAAAACACAAAAATAGTACAAAGGCGAACTTATCCCTAAAAAGGATCTTTTCAAGCTAACCTAAACAGGAAAGGAATACTTAAATATAGGCGAACAGTAATTTATGCACTGTGAGAAGAAACGAATAGGTAAATGACATAAGTATAAGTAAATAAATAATGTACTTAGTTACCACTTACATTGAACACGATACACACATATACAATTATGAATAAACAATACATATAAATAAAAATAAAAAGAATACGATTACCTACTTCCACAGTTTCTTCAATCTATCTATCCCTGAGCGATTACTATATTAGCAGTAGTTGGTTAATTTAACTCCCACCTAATTAAAGACTGTCGACGATAAAATCTGGTCAAGCATGATCTGGTGTATCTTTGTACTGAATGCTAATTTTCAAGCAGCACAAACTACAAAATAAAAATATAATCATAATAAAAAGTTAGGGCATCTGTGAGTTTTAGCTTTATATATTAGACTGTGCCTAAACTATTTTGTACTACGTCTTCTGACGGTCTTTAGTAAGTTTTGATGTAAAATATATAATATATTTTTTTTAAACTGGACAATCCACTTTATACTTAGCTTATTATAATTACATCGGTTTTTCACAACAGCTAACATTTTTCGAACTTACTTCAGATTGAGGTAGTTCGGAAGTGTTTTAACTTAGGTGAATTTGCCTTTTTGACAGAAAAATGCCTCTCTTATAAAAACTACTTTTTGTGCTTAAGTTAGAAAGTTTCCCCTGAGTAGACAAAAGTAACATTATATTTTTTTTAAGATTATATCCTAATGAACGTAAAACAGCTTGTGAAAACAAATAATTGTGGCATTGAAG
>NC_133489.1:20160695-20175492 GCF_025370935.1 Choristoneura fumiferana | reverse complement strand
TTGTTATGCATAATGATCACCAGTTTAACTACGCTAGAGCGTCATCGTATTGTTTGTTGATTAATTATTTATTTTAGTTTTTGTTCGCAAAAATCATTAGTAAAGTTTTTCGTTGCTCAACTTTTGTCAACGTACAGTCAGTGCCCTCTCTTCTATACAACTAGTATGAAAAAGTGGATAAGTACATAAGTTAGGGAACCGATCGTACATTCCCACAATGTGTTTGAAATTTTGAATTTTGAAATTTGAATCGAATATTCAAACACATTGTGGGAATGTAAGATCGGTTCCCTAACTTATGTACTTATATATATAAGAATACTATTTCAAAATACAAAGAACCTACTTTTATTAAGTGTAAACGTGGGATGCGACGATTAATAAGCAGTCCTAAGGCGTGATAAGACAGGCTCTAACACAGATATGGATAGACCTAGGATAGGATCTAGGATAGATAGGTGTATCTATATCTGTGGGCTCCACTGTACCTGTTTTCTGTATCGCTTACTACTTCTGGTGTACAAAAAGAGTCATTGTATTGTAATATATTGTACTTTTGTGTGGCATATAGCGATAACAAATATATTTTTTTGGTAATATCGGTTTCCTTATTTTACCTACTTCATTAAAAAAAAACCGTTACATTGTGTGTGTATCAAGCATGCATGCTCATCATTGCAATGATTATTATCTGCGTTAAATTTATAATTCAGTATAATAGTATGATACGCACCTTAATTTGTACCATGCAATCCAAATCAGACACAGACCAGAATAATTTGTACTATTTTGCTGTAGATCGTCATTTTCGTAACAGAAAACAATTTAAAAACTCCACAACACCAACTTATCACAACAACATAAACAGACTTTAAATTCGGCGCCGAAGAAATTCGATTTTCGAAACAGTTTTGCCGCGCTCGGTGCGTTCGGATTCGCTGTCCGTGATCAAATGCACGCGCTGTTTTGTTGTGGCCGCGCGGTTTACGTAAAACCTTGATTTTAATTCGAAGTAAACACTCAGTATAATTTTTAGCACTGCATTTCATTGAGAAGAATAAAAGCTAAATTAAGGTACCTAATCTAATTAAAGCTAAGTCTTTTGATTGGTTTGACACGTTTATTTGCAATGCCTAATTCAAAGTGCATTAATATTACGTAAAGCATCTAAGCGTGAAATTGTAGGATAAAAACTACTTATGATGCACAGTCAGTCCACAGAAGGTGACCATTTTTGCACCTTATCACATTCACACTCTGTCTCTTTCTGTCTTCTAAAAAGCGTACATTCCACCCTCTGACACTCTTTATAGGGTTCCGTAGCCAAATTAGCAAACACGGAACCCTTATAGTTTCGCCATGTGTGTCTGTCTGTCCGTCCGTCCGCGGCTTTGCTCAGAGACTATCAATGCTAGAAAGCTGTAATTTTTTCACGGATATATATGAAAACTATGCCGACAAAATGGTTAGTAATATTTTATTTAGGGTACCTCCATAGACGTAAAGTGGGGTGTTTTTATTCTGATCCAACCCTATAGTGTAGGGTATCGTTGGATAGGTCTTTTAAAACCATTAGGGGTTGCTAAGACGATTTTTTCAGTGATTTGTGTGCGAAATATTCAACTTTAAAGTTTTATTTTTATTCGACTGGATGGCAAACGAGCAAGTGGATCTCCTGATGGTAAGAGATCACCACCGCCCATAAACATCTGCAACGCCAAAACTGCAAATTTTCATGAAAATCGAGCGTCCCCCCCCCTCTAAAATCTAAACCGGTGGGGGGAAAAAATGGTAGTAAGTAGGTATATCAAACTTTCAAGGAAAACTATAACGGCTAAGTTTGCTTGAGAATCATTAGCAGTTAAAAGTAAATAGCAGCCTAAGGTATAAAAAATTTACCTAAACTTGGAAGATTCCGTATAAAATACGGAATCATTAGAAAATATTACCTAAGTATTTTTTCGTAATGGCTACGGACCCCTATTTTGGGCGTGTCCGACACGCTCTTGGCCGGTTTTATATCTGGCCAGAGTGGCCAGTATCTTTTAGACTATCTTATTGCCAACTTAAGGCCATAGGTATAGGATGTGCTATGATCATTACATTAGTGAGTTACTTAGATAGGTACTTGGGCAACTTATAGCGATATATTTGCTTCTCTGTTTGAATCCATTACAAAGGCACCAGAAGACAGTTGACGAAATTTTCAACCTTTTAATAGCCTATTTATTTTCTTAAGAAAACAACGTTTCATAACCAAATACGCAATGCCATTTCGGTAAACCACTGAGTTATTTTTAGGCACGCTTAATTTTGAAGCAGTTGCTGTACCTACTTGACGTAATATACTTAATTTTGTGGTCAAGTGGGTTTTTTAACTAAGAGGTAAATTTTATTAGTAGTTGGCCCTTTACTGAAAGCAATTAATAATATATAGCATAATAAATATTTCGCTTTAGGGCTGTCGTCTAATTGTAATTTATTCATCTAAAAAGACTAGGAAATTGAGCATCTAAATTGAATGAAACGATATGAGACCTACCTACACACACACCCTTTTTTAATCCGCTGTGCAAAACCGTACCGTTGTTATTATAGGTAGGTAATATCGATTTCAAAAGTTTATGGCAAAATTATCTCCAAAACTTTATTGAAATTAGAACATACAATATATAATAATAGTAATAATGCTTTAACTATTAGACTATGTAAAAAAAAAAATTAAATTGAATCTAGAAAAGGCCTGCGTAGCATTGTACTCAAAGGGCCGGCAGCGTTTCCTCGTTGAAAAAGCAACGACAAAGATTTATAAGTAGTAGCTGGTGGCCCTTTGGTTCGAAATTAGGTATCAATTTTGCCATTCCAAAAATTGAACCGACTACAAAAAACTATGAAAATATTTTTCTACCAGTCTACCAGTCGGTACCTCGCTCGGCACGAGCCAGCAGGAGTAGACCTATAGTCATGCACCTCACCTACATTATACTATATATTGGGCTTTAATCACTCCTCAAAATACGTCTCAATCGCGTTCGCGTTAAAATCTCAATTTGTATGGAATCACGAACATCGCAAACGTTCCGCTAGAAGCGCTGTTGTGTTTTTGTAACCGACAACTTACACTAAGGGTACTGGTGCTTCACCACCCCTACCATATCACCATATGCATTACGACGAGCATAAATTGCTTAGCAAGTGACACATAAAAGAGGCCAGAAAACCAGATACACATCACTTTTCTGTCCGTCCATCCATCCGTCCTAGATCCGTCCGCAGGTATCAAGCTGTCATCTATATCTTTATAGGTTAGATAAATGACAATGTAAATGCAAGTAATGTCAATAAAAATACAGTCAGCAAAAAAAGGTTGTATTAAAAATGAAATTTTTAACAGAAACTTGTTTGGAACAATCACCTCAACACCCCTTGTTCTACACTCTGACCCCAGTTCGTTTCCAATGTGTGACAAGGTCAATTGAAACCACAAATCAAGTCTAAATACACTTCGCTACTCAAGGATTGGTCTCCGGTTACAGAATATAGCTGTAACAAATACCGCTCGGGGCTCGGACAGGTCGGTATTACGTTAAACAGGACCGGCTATTACGCTATTTACGTAACGCCGAGTTGAGAAAGTAAGTACACTAAGGAGTTAAGCTGAGATTATTGGTTGGTGTGATGAACTAATTTTAATTTTGTTAGCCAACATAAAGCATAGGTACAAGGTGATATCTAAATGGGTCAGAATGAAGAAGTTAGAAACTGTGTTTGAGAGATAGCGACATCTGTTCTTAGAAACAAAAAACGCCCGAATAAAAACGCCGCCAAATAAGACAACTAAAAAGTAAAAAACGCCCGCTTAGATAAAAAAAATATTACTAGGTACTTATACTAAATTAACTTAGGTTATTTTTGCGGGAAATCAGCATGGTCCTAGTCCCCGCGGTATAGGGATAAACGAATTATTCGCAGATGAAGTCGCGGGCAACAACTAGGTAGTGCATAATTATTATTTTTTTTACTCTTTAGTTGTCTTTTTTGGCGGCGTTGTTTTTTCGGGCGTTTTTTTTTATTTTTGCTGGAGTTTTATTGTCGGGGTTTTAAAAAAAAATCAATTTAAGTTTTTTTATTTCATGTTTTTAAACCTTGGAATATCATTTTTTTTTAAGTATACTAGTGTGTTGGATATCCTGGCTGCAGCATCAGCTCATCGTGTTGCCACCATTGCATTGTATGTAGAATCAAATACTGATCAGAAGGAATCAAACACGACATATCTGCTATTATTTTTTCAAGAATATACCTACTGGTGTGCTGGATATCCTGGCTGCAGCATCAGCTCGTCGTGTTGCCACCACTGCATTGTATGTAGAATCAATTACTGATCAAAACGAATCCAAACACGACATATTGTGGTATTATTTTTTATAGAGTGTACTAGTGTGCTGGATATCCTGGTTGTAGCATTAGCTCATCCTATTGCCACCATTGCATTGTACGTAGAATCAAATACTGATCGAAACGTATCCAAACACGATATATCTGCTATGGTTTTATCAAGAGTGTACCTACTATAGTGTTCTGGATATCCTGGCTGCAGCATGAGGCCGAGAATCCCATAATCTTGCATAGTTATATAGCATACACGGGCGTTAAAATTTTAGGTCCCAAATATGTTTGAAAGTAAAGTAAATACCCATTATGCGTCTAAGATTCCTACCGCAGTGAACAAAAGAGCTGATGATCTTGAAACGGCTGAAAAAAAAACCGCATTCGAATCGGTCTACCCGTTTAAGAGCTACGGTGCCACAGACAGACACACATAGCGGTCAAACTTATAACGCCCCTCTTTTTGCGTCGAGGTTTAAAAAGGGCATTTTTTTAAACCGTCTTAACCAGGAACAGAACCTGGTTGAAATTCTGTAAAGGTTCAAGGAATTATTGGATTGGGATCATATTTAGCCCCAGAGTGGCGACCACGAACCGGAAGACGAAGCGTTGGCAGGCCTCCCACTAGGTGGACTAACGACATCGTGAGAGTTGCGGGAAACCGGTGGATGCAAGTGGCGAGTGGTCGTTCATTGTGGCGTCTTCCGATTCATAGTAGGTATACCTAGTTAGTGCCATCCACGAAGACGCGTGATTTTGTCAAAATTAGCCATTAATGACATTGTAATAAGAACCACGGCACGCGTCATCGTGAATGACTCTACCTATCAGTGGCGTAGCATCAGATATTTTCGTGGTAAGGCCGAAGCAAAGATCGCTTATAACTTTCGTAAATCATGTAGGTATGCCCTGTTGTCCTATTTTGTAAATATTGGGCAAGCCGATGAGAATAGGGTTCTATGGACGCTTTGCCACTGCTACCTATAGTTCGTAGAATTGATTGCATTAAGATCTAATTTGTTTAACTATATGGGTATCGCCCAACGCTCGAGAAGGTGACCTGGCAGACCTAGACGGCGATGGCGGGATGAACTGGACTACTTCTTGAAGGACTGGCCCTTGTATGCAGGGGACAGAGAGCAGTGGAAGTATTGGGGGGAGGCCTTTGCTTGGACAGAATAGGCTAATAAGAGCCGTAACCGTATTTGTGTTTTTTAGGGTTCCGTACCTCGAAAGGAAAAACGGAACCCTTATAGGATCACTTTGTTGTCCGTCTGTCCAGTTACAGTTTTCAGCGGTCTTCATTCCTTAGTTAATATGCCTAATATAACTAACCTAGTATCATTAGAAACAGGTTGTTACAAAAATGTTGTTCGATATAAAAATGCAAGAACATGACAAATAAAAAGAAAAACAGACGCAATCCGACGATGAAAGTGCAATCACGAAACGGCGGACATTCATGTTGCACGTGTTGCACTTAGCACACCGACGGAAATAAGTGCAATTTATACCCAGGTACTTTATACTTCACCTAGGTCTAGGTGAAGATAGAGTAGTATAAATTGCACTTATTAATGCTAATCTGGTTTGGCTTAGTTTTTTGTACCTACCGACCTATTAATAAGTACAATACAATAAAATACAATAAGAAGGTATCTAAGTATTCAAAAAGTTGAAATAACAAAAAGAGAGACTAATTTTCATAAAAAAGTACCTACAATCCGATTGGTTGTTTTTGTAATTATTATTAATTATAAACATAATAATAAAATAATTAGAGAATATTATGTAATTACTAAGTATTCCTACTTGCCATCCAGTTAAAATATTAACTGCATGACCAAATGAAATTTTCTCAGAAGACGTTGAAAAACTGAAACATCCGTCCAAAGGACCATCATGTAGGTACATAAATTGCTAAACGTTTGCATGGCATGCGTAATTCGCCTTGACTTGGATGCTTCACGTTTTTTTTATCACGCAATATGCACATCGGTACCTACCTAAAAGATGAGGGATTATAAAAGATATAGGTACGCAACGTATGAGTGAGGTCGCAGTGTAGACTCACATTAAGTAGGTAGTTTTTGACTACTTTAGGGCTCCGAAAAATATTTAGTTTAGCATTAGAATTTCAGGGAAAAAGTTTGGAACTACGGCCCAAGCCCTCTCATTCCGAGAGGAGGCCTGTGCCCAGCAGTGGGACGTATATAGGCTAGGATGATGAAAAGTTTGAGAATAACTGTTCTATGCCATGTTTAGGGGCTGTTTCACCATCCATTGATTAGTGTTAACTGACGGTTAAATGTGATGCCGTCTCTATTTGTTTTGTTCGAATAGACGGAGACGACATCACATTTAACACTAATCAATGGATGGTGAAACAGCCCCTTAAGATAATAAATTATCCTACAACGCTTCTTAACATCGTAACGGTCCTATTTGAAGTTGACTTTTTTTTGGGGTTGAGGTTTTTTGTTTTTACTATAATAGGTATAGGTAGTAAACAGTCGCTTCCCGCCATTGTGCAAATGACGTCTACCCAGAAAATGGCTATCGTGTTCAAATATCGTATTCGAGTAAAGATACCTTTGGCAAACTTTAAATGCTTGTGTAAAATTAGTAAGTTCGGGAAGTACCTACTCTCTAAGTCGCTGCACTCTGGCACTGGTCGTGGTCGTTGGTGAGAATCGGTAGTGAACCTTCACGACGACTTTCTTGGGGAACCGCGGAGCTGGAGTCCATAGTTCGTTGGCAAAAAGAGCGCTGCGTCCACTCCCACATTGGGCCCCTCAGTCGACTTTTACTACCCATGGGAAGAGACGATCCGTCCTATTTTACAATCGGGTACAACACAGACCGGGGGCACAGACAATGATGTGCCAAAGGAAACTTTCCAAAATTCGAGAATATTTCACACTTATAAGAAAATTTCGGCAACTTCTTCAATTTTGTATTGGGGTTGAAACTTTCCAGTTTCTTATATTTAAATTTCTTATATTTCTTGTGAAAATTTCCAGAAATTTCCGAGAACTTTTCCAACTTTTCGGAAACTTTCCGCAACTTGCACATCTATAGGCACAGACTAATCCCACTAATATTATTAATGCGAAAGGTTGTAACTGCAATCCTGCAATGTTTGTTTATTACCCTACCTCTTCACGTCTAAACCGCTGGACCGATTAAGATGAAATTCGGTATACAGATAGTTTAAGTCCTGGGGCCATAGTTCCCGCGGGACCCGCGATAAACGAATTCAACGCGGACGGAGTCGCGGGCAACAGGTAGTATGCTCGTTTGCCATCCAGAAGAATAAAACAAAAAGTAAAATATAATCCATCGATCTATTAGATAATACCTACCTAGGGCAGACAGAAGTATTGGTTTTGGCCACCTATGACCGTTTTTAGCCAGTTGACATTTGAAGTAATATATAAAAAGTTATAGTATTAAAACAATATGTTTAGTGAGTTTTGAAGAGTTTATACTGAAACGAATAGAGTTTGTGATGTTTGTTACTAAGTATATAAATTTATTTCAAACGTATATTTAATCAATAAATGACCATAAACAGTACAGTGGCCACAAACGGTACAGCTAGTGTCTCTCTAATTTCAGTGTTATATAATGTTTTGCCAAAAATATGTTTTCAAAAATAATTTATTTACCAACTGTTTCATAAAGGACGAACAATTTTGTTTATCATATCCATTTTTTATCAATTTTCCGGGATAAAAAATAGTGTGCCTCTTTTCATCCAAATGTGTCATTCTAATATTAGTAGGATTTCTGTTAAGGTTTTCACAGTTTCTGGAATGGTTGTGCGTGCGAGTATGATAATAGCGCACTTTAAAATAGCAGATATCAACGCCATCTTTAGTCGATCAGATGAACGTTAGTTCGTTCGTATTGCCGTAAAAGACTTGCAGATGTCGCTTTTTACACGATTTATTTTCTCAATTGATTTTACGCCTAACAGGAAACACAGGAAAATGTAGGTATAGAATATTTGCTCATTTCAATGTTAGAAATAAATCTCTTTTCAACATAATAATGAGACGTTTCACAACTTTGACGTTGCCCGCGTTGAACGAAGTTATGTTATTACATAGTTACGTTCAATGAGAGCTATCGCGTATGAATTCGCCGCTAGAGGCGCTAGTGTAGCGTGAGGTATCCGAAATGTCAAATCTCATAGTTTTTGGGTGAGCTACGCGGGTTTATTATAATTAGAATAATTTTGTGAATATTTTGCATTACCTGAAATTAATTATGGCATACGTTACGGGGCAATGAATGTCAGTGTTTTGAGACAGTTTTGTCTTTCGGAAACTTTTGTCCTTCCTTTTTTTCCGAACAAAACGGTACTACGCAACACTGTGGTTGCTCGATATTTTTATAGTTACGGTTTTAAGGTGTATTAAATATGATTTTAATCTAAACGTTTTCACGCCGTAATAACAGAGTAGACTTTGAAAGCCACACCTAAAAACCTCACGCAACAGTGGCGCCATCTAGAAAGCCAAAAAGCGATAGCCTTCATTACACTACAGTTGATGTAGTTTCGACTCGAAGATCTAGATGGCGCTTTTTATAACTCATACTAAATATTGCTAAAAGCCACTAAAAATAAGTTAAAAATTAAATTTTTAATAAATAAATATCATGGGACACTTGACACCAATTGACCTAGTCCCAAACTAAGCAAAGCTTGTACTATGGATACTAGGCAACGGATAATCATACTTATATACATAAATACATATTAAACATCCAAGACCCGAGAGCAAACATTAGTATTATTCATACAAATATCTGCCCCGGCCGGGGATCAAACCCGGGACCTCAAGCTTCGTAGTCAGGTTCTCTAACCCCTTGGCCATCCGGTCGTCAATACTAACACATAATACAAACTTTTTAGCTGACTGTACTTACTTACATTGTCATCCTACTTACACATGTATACCAAATTTCAAGCCAGTCCAACCACTGGTGCGTGCGAAGTTCCCAATCCGCACTGGGTCCGCGTGGGAACTATGGCCCAAGCCCTCTTGTTCTGAGAGGAGGCCTGTGCCCAGCAGTGGGACGTATATAGGCTAAAACGACCGAAACGACCAACCACTGGAAGAGGGCAAGTTAAATAAAAGCTTGTAAAATAGTCCATTTATTTAAAAGGCATTCCAGATCTTATTTCACTATTCATGTAAAAGTGATTGTAGTTACGTATTTTCATAACATTTCATAAAAAAAAACATTTCTTATAATTTTTGGTAAGCCAGGGGACAGTGGAATAGTGGCGGATACAAAGGTGGTATTCTAAAAACTAGACCAATTAAAAGCTCATTGTCCGGGAAGTAAAAATAACGGATTTTTAGCTATACAATCAGCTTACCAAAATTTCTTAGTTTAATACCAAATGCACATAATTTTACAATAATAGGTGTAGGTTGGTAGCGGTCTAAGCCTGCTCTGGGGTCAGGGCAGCAAAGTTGAATGAGTACAAACATATGCAAAATAGTCAAATACCGTATTATCTTTGTAGAAAACAAAGGTTGCCTTTTGAAATATCAGGTGTGCTCAAAGTCGTGACTGTATAACAGATACTGTTCTTCGGACCAAAACAACAATTCCCAGTTGTGCAATTTTTGCAATATGCTTCAAGTTGTCATTTCATGGCAAAATTTGTACTGCACAAACATAGGATAGCATTTGGTAGTTCTTAGTATTTATAGTACTTCAAGAACCTGGAGTCGAGTTTATAAACTTCTAAGCAAACGTTTTATCAAGACAATATGTTTCTATGCTATTAACAATCATTTTATAAAATTTATGCTCAAAAGTATAAGAAGTCAACTACAAAGATTGACATGGCCAAAGTTTCAAAAAATATGTATACATAACTTTATTGCTTTTACCATAATAAGCATATGGTGTTTTTTTTTTTTTAATTTTTGTGTGATACATATCAATATCTTTGTAGTTGACTGTACAAGGGTATTTCAATGTCACTAAAGTCAATGTTTCACTAGTTTACGTTTTGGTCAGTCCTGGTTATCACTGGAGCTCTCTTCACTTTCCTCGCTGGAGTCCTCACTGGATTCATCCGAGCGCTCGCCTCGAGCAGCTTTCTTCGCCATCAGCTCCTTAAATTGCCGCACAGTTATCTTCCGCGGCATTATTTCCCTGAGGAAGTCTAAATTATCGTCTTCCTGAACGACGTCCGCGATGTGTTTGTACTCTAGCACGTTGGTGCCGCTGTTCTTGTAAGCTCGCTTTGCTAAATCTGTGACGAAGAGTTCCTGGAAATATTTAGGCAAAAATGCATTAAATCGAAGATTTGATCGGAGATTTGTACTTAAAGTAAAATACCGGCAAAACAATGGTATCTTACTGTGACTTTAGTAACTAAATAAAGAGGCTCGGGTCCGACAGCCTCAACATCGGGAGAGCTCTTCATAATCGTTTTCACCCGCGACAGAGGTAAGTGTAAGTCTTTTTCTGCTTTTGGTGTCGACATTATGTTAAATTTGTTAACGATATGCAGTAATATTCAGTAAAATCCAGCCCTTGCTTAGAAGCGCGCTTCACATGCTCTGTAGGGTTACCAGATGAAAAATGCAAAAGTCCGAAGAAAAAGCCTGAGTGATTTCCTTCCTTAAAAAAAAACCAGAGAATTTGTCGCAATTTCAGTTTTTTTTTTAACAATTTTCTTAAAAAAAGTCAACTATTATTATAGATATTGATATTATTGTGATGTCTGGGATCATGTTCACTTCACGTGGGTCACAATTTGACCAAAGTAGATTTTTCTAGCCCTCTTATTCTGAGAGGAGGCCTGGGCCCAGCAGTGGGACGTTTATATGCTGGGATGCTGGAATGATGGAGACTTTTCTAGATTATTTTTGATTTTGTTATTTTGGATATAAAAAATCCTCTATTTTATTGATTCAACAATAATTACATAATTTATTCACAACACAAGATACAAAAATATGATAGGAAACAAAATAAATAAAAAAATTCGTGATTTTTGACATTTTTTTTTATTTTTTTTATTGTATCACTGTTTTTAATAAATTATTATTGTATTATATAGATTATAAATAATAATTTTAAAATTTTCTTTGACATTGTTTGGTTTCTTTTGATTATTTGTGGTTTGATTAATTTGTTATTCTATTTAATTTGACATATTTGTTTTATTTAGTCAGGATTATCTTTAGTTTATTAGGTAATGTGTATAATATAACATTGTAAATTTTCTATTTAATAAATGATTGAAAAACTACATAAATATACCTAACTATAAAAAAAACACCATCTAAGAGGCTCTCCTGCGGCATAGACCCCAACACACTGGCGGCATTACCTCTCCGTACAGTCAGAGAAATTCGCTGGGAGAGGTAAGCGCTAGCTTGGGGTCTCCTGAAAATTGAAAACTCAAAAATCCTGAGATTTCCAAAATCCGGCCGGTATCCTGAGAAGAGACAAAATCCTAAAATCTTAAACTAATCCTGAAATATGGTAACCCTGTACTGATGTCAATGTCAAGTCAATCAACTGTCAATCTGACAGTTGCAGTTCCAAAGTGTATTTCTAGGTTTATTAGCAAAAAAAACGCAATATTGTACTTAATCTGCAAGCATTTAATTAATTTTTGACGTTAATATATTTATAGTACACTTCTGCGGGGGCTTCACAAATTCTATAGTTGGAGTTCAACCTCCCAAACTATTTTTACTGTAGCGACTCCTAGCGCCATCTAGTGCAAAAATATAGAAACTCTCCACCACCACTGCCTACTGTGTCTGGTTGCGTTGCAGTGCAGTGGCAAACTAAGAATTTAGGTGTTACTGATACAGAATAAAATTAGGCTTCCGGCAAATATTTAGTTTTCTGATTGGGTTCCGGTGAGAGCCGCTGGTGGAGGAAGATTTCCATTATAATAACAGATCATAGGTAGTTGATAAAAATGATTATAAAACAACAGCGTGAGTTTACATGAAACTATGGTCTTTATGGTCCCTCCATCAGAAGAATAACATGTCCTTGTATGCATTAGTACTGATTTATAATGATCAAGACGACGGAAGCGTTTAGATGTCTAACAATGAATCACCATCGTTATCTCTTCATACTTATTTTATTCGTTTTCAAATAACACCTATATGTAATGTAGGTATAATAATGTATACAACTAGCTGTTGCCCGCGGCTTCGCCCCCTTTCTAGTCTTTTTTTATATTTGTTACGCGCAAACCTTTCTCTTGACAACGAACACAACACAAAAAAATAATTACTTGTCGGTGCCGTCGTTCGGCAATTAATTTTTATTTATATAGATATAGGTATAATACCTACGTTTGAACGCGCAATTCTTGTATTTACACATTTCTTTAATTCAGGGATTTCGAAAACGGTTCTTATGATTTCAATGAAACTAATTGCCATGTGGGAGTTTTTGGGGGCGAACAATGTAGAATAGCTTAGACTTATGCACGCTCTGCGATGCAAGTTGGTTTAGCGCGCCGTGCCGTACCTCTACAGAGTTCCTATTCATCTCAGCAATGCATCTCAGTGTTCCGCCTACGATCGACGTAAATTAATTTCTTCCAAATAATTCAGCATCTTTCGGCTACAAACTGGACGTCAGAGGGCAGGAGTGCGGCGAGTCTCGGCCACGCAATGAACAGAGAAAACAGAGAGAGAATAGTTTGGCGTTTTGCTGCCCGCTGGCATCCAAGTCGTGGTCTAATAGATGTCAGAACAAGGTAAATAACACAAAAGATTTGGCCTTAACGCTAGCTGTCTTTATTTTCCATTTCCTTATAGAAAATACTTTTACAAACAGTACAGGGGTCTGGCCGCGCGCCCGGGCGCCCGCGCGGGGCTCCGCTGACTAGTGTCGCGCCAACCCGTCCAACGTCCAATGAAAACGATAAAATAATACAAATGAATACTGATAGCGAGATCGGTTTACAGGGACTTCTCGATGTTGATGAGTTCAGCGATGCCGTCGTACATTTCCTTGACGGCATCGTACTCGGTGAGCCCCATGCGGCGCTTGTTGGAGATGTCGTAGACGCCGCCCTCGGCCTCCGTGTGCTCGCCGCGGGTGCCGCGCACCTGCAAGTGGTATTTGGAGGCGACCTCCTCCAGCTTGGCCTTGTCAGCGGCCAGCTTGGGCAGCTTGATGTGCACGGACGCGCGAACGGTCGTGCCCAGGTTGGTCGGGCAGAAAGTCAGGAAAAACCGGACGTCGTTGTGTGCCGAACGGATCCTCTTCTCAATGTCGTTGACGGCATTCACCAGCCTCTTGTAGACCTGCTTCAGGTCGCCGCCCATCTGCATGGAGATGAGACGGAGGTGGTCCTCCTCGTTGCACCACACCAGGAAGGTCTTGTTCTCGTTGTGGTAGATGCCACGACCGGTGGGCCAGAAGCGGCAGGCGTTGGCGGCCTGGAGGAAACGGTCACCCTCCTTGAACAGGAAGTGGTCGTCGATCAGCTGCTGCTGGGTCTCCTTGGACATTCCAGTGAGGGGGTAGAAGGTCCCCTTGAGCTCTCCCTCGAGTCCAGACAGGGTGGAGGCGACTTTGTCTTCCATCTCCTTGTACTGGGCCTCAGTTAGGCAGGGGTTGAAGGGGTAGCCCTCCATGGAGCGGCCGCAACGCACGCGGGTGGAGACGACGAACTCGCCAGCAGGGTCCAAGTTGCCGAGAGTCTCAACATCACCCCAGTTCTTGGCAGGGTGCTTGTCAGTTTTCTTGAATCCATTGTGGTAGTCCTCGATGATGGGGCCGAACAGGTCAGCGAACACTGTGTATGACTCAGCATCAGGCGCATAGATTCCAACACCAGAGTCCAAGTTCTCAACACCTGCAATGAAATTAATGAAAAATCAGTAACTTTCTAATATGTAGCATCTGCACAACTAGAGTAAAATGAGTCAAGAGTCTGACCAGAGTGGTTAATTTTTACAAGCTTGCAAGTATGTTAGCAAAAGACAAATCATGTAAGTTGAATTTCACCCACTTCCAGTCAATGTATTGACCCTAAATTTGGTATGGAGTTTGGATGGCAATGCAAGTACAGTTAGCAAAAAGCTTCTATTAAGGTGGTTTGACTTTCATACTAATTTATTTATCTATTCATGTAGTTACAAATAAAGGACATGTGAAACTGAAATCACATTTATTGTCATTTTTTTGCTCTGTAATTTCAATAAATTAAGTTTATGAAAACTGTTGATTAACACCCTAAGACGATAATTTTATTTACCTAATGAATAGAAAATAAATTTTCTCAGACTTAACTCAAAAGTCCTTAAAAATTAAATCATATCAATTGATCCTAATAAAAATCTCATCTGGATTGTTCAGTTTATCATTCATTATCATTACATTA